>NW_025215166.1:47596-55466 GCF_004010195.1 Chiloscyllium plagiosum | reverse complement strand
TCTCTGACTCTATTATTCTGAGACGCTTTCCTTCTGCCACTCTACCACAACTCTCACACTTCCTCCTAACTCCCGCTCTCTCTATGAACAGCTCACGCTCTCCCTGATTCTCTCTCTCCCTCTTTCCCAGTCTGTCTGAAAATCTCGCTCTCTCCCCCGCCTCTCTCTCCCCCTGCAACTCACTCTCTACGAATATCACACTCTCCACAACGTTCTCCTTCTTTTCCAACTCTCTGTCTCTCTCCTTGAACCTGGTTCTTTATCATAGACTCTTGGGCTCTCTCGCAGACTCTCACGCGCTGCCTCTCTCTCAGACTTTCTCTCCACCCCACCCCCGACTTTGCCTTTCTGTCTCTCTGGCCAACATTCTCACTGTCTTCGAGTATCTTTCTCTCTCTCCCCCAGATGCTCGGTCTCTCTCTCCCCGACACTCGGTCTCTCTCTCCTCGAGTCCAGGTCCCTCTCTCTGATCGAGTCCCGCTCTCTGTCTCTCTCACTCTCCCCTTATTCTCGTTCTTTCTCCAAATCTTTCCCTCCCTCATTCTCTATCTAATTCTCTCCCCGATTCTCTCTCCTCCTGACTTTGTCTCTTTCCCCGATCCTCTTTTTCGCACCGAATCTCTCTCTCTCCCCGACTCTCGTGCTTTCTCACTGACTGTCGGTTTTTCTCACCGAATTTCACCTTCTCCTTCTTTTCCTTCCTGCCTCCCTTTCCATCTCTCGCTATGACTCCCTCTTTCTGTTTATCTCCATAACTTGCTGTCTCTATTTATCTATACCTGACACTGTCTCTCTCTATTCCCAAATCTCGCTCACTCGCTTTCTCTGCCTGACCATCTCTTTCTCTCACTGACAGAATATCTCTCTCTTTCTCTCACTCTGTTTCTCCCTTACTTTCTTTCACTGCCTCACCGACTAATTATCCCTCCCCAACTCTCTCTAGACGACTCCGTCTCTCTCCAAATGACTCTTGCTCCACTCTCTGAACAGCTGTCTCTCTCCATCGTTCACCCTGTCTCTCCGATTCTCTGTCGCCATCACTGTCCCTCTCGTTCTCTCCCTGACACTGTCTCCTTCTCCCTGACTCTGTCTCTCTCCCGATCTCCGTCTCTTCGAATCTCTCTCTCCCGGAAGTTTTTTCTCACTCTTCCTGATTGTCATATTCTCCCTGACATCTCTCTCTTTCACTAACTCTCCCATGCCCTCCGTGAAATACTCTGTCTCGGTGATTCTGTCCCTCCGACTCTCACTCAACTTCCCTGAATCTCTCTCACTTTCTCTCCCCGACTCTGTCTCTCTTACGACTCTCTCTCGCTCTTGCAAACTATCATTCGTTCTCACCGACTCTCGATCTCTCTCTGCGATTCTCACGCTCATTCTCCCTCTGTCTGTCCCTGACTCGCTCTTACTCTCCCCACTCTTTCTGTCACTCTCCCAAACTTCCTCTCTTCTTTTCTCTCTCTATCTCCCGCTCGCCGACTATCCCCAACATTGTTCTCTCTCCCTGACAACATTTTCCTCTCTTCTGATCCTCTCTCTTCCTGACTCTCTCTCCTTCTTTCTCTCTCTGTCGACTCTCTATCCCCCTCTGACTCTCTCTCTCTCATTTCCGATTTTCTCCAGTTCTCTCCATGACTCTCTCTCTATTACAAACTACCTCTCCTCCTCCCTGTAATTGCTCTCTCTCTATGACCGACTCTCTCACTTCCTGACAATCTCTGGCTGCCTGTAATTCTCCCTCTCCCTGACTCTCTGCCTCACTCCTCGCCTTTCCTCCCACTCTCTCCCACATTTTCTTTCTTTCTTTCTCTGTCCCTGACAAGCTTTCTCCCTGATAGCCTCTCTCCGATTATCTCGTTTTCCCTCACTCTCCCATTCTCTCTCTCTGTCTCCGACTCCCTTCCTCTCTGTCCCCAACTCTCTGTCCCCAACTCTCTGTCACTGGAACTCTCACCTTCTCCCTGTCGAGTTCCTTCCCCATCTCTCTGTGCCCCCAACTCTCTCCCTCCCCCCGCGAGTCTATCTTTATCTGCTGGACTCTCGCTGGCTCTGCATAAATCTCGACCTCTGTCTCTTTCGCCTTGACTATCTATCTCTCTCTCCCACATTTTCTCTTTCCCCCTCCGACTGTCTCTCTATCTCACTCATTTTCGCTGTGTCAGAGACTCAGTCTCTCTCTCCCCGACTCTCTTTATTTCCCCGAGGTTGCTCTCTCTCTCTCTCTAACCCTGACTTTCCCTCTCTCTCTCAACGGGTCTCTCCCTCTACTTGAATCTCTCTCTCTCCGACTCCCACAGTTATTTTCTTTCTCTCTCCACGTGACACTCTTGCTCTCCACGAATCTGTCTCTCTCCTTCTTTCTCTACAAGAATTTATCTCTTCATGAATCTCTCTCTGTCCCCGAATCTCTGCCTCTCTCTCTCGCCCTGTCTCTCGTTCCTTCTGAACGACTCGAGATCTCTCTCCCCGTCTGTTGCTCTCTCTCTCTCTCCCTGACTCTCTCTCTCCCCGACAGTCTCTCGCTGAACCCCTCTCTCCCCTCTTCCTGATAACCTTTCTTTCCGTAATCCTCTCTCTCCCTCCCAATTTCTCTCACAGCTCACTCTCGCTTGCAGTGTCATACATACAGTCGCTCTCTCTACCACCCCCCAACCCCGATTCTATCGCTCTGTCTCCGGCTCTCTCTCGCAAAGACTCACTCTCTCTTTCTCTCTCTGTCTCTCTCTCTCTCGACTCTTTTTCTCTCTGAAAATGTGTTGCTGGAAAAGCGCAGCAGGTCAGGCAGCATCCAGGGAACAGGAGAATCCACGTTTCAGGCATAAGCCCTTCTTCGGCTTATGCCCGAAACCCCCCAGCTGTGTCTCTCTCCCTAAATCTCTCTCGTTCTCTCTCTTTCTTTCGCTCATTGTCTCTCTCTTTCTCTCTCTCTCTTCCTCCTCCTCCCCGACTCTGTTGTTTTCGCACCGACTCTCGACCTTTCTCCCTGACTTTCGCCCTCTCCCTGACTCTTTCTCCCTCTTGCTGATTCTCTCTTTCGATACCTAGCCTTGACACTCTTTCACCCCACTCTCTCCCTGTCTCTCTATGCTTGGCTCTCTCTCTTCTCGAATCTTGTTCTCTCGCTCTCCTTACCTGACCAACTGTCTATCACTCTCTGATTACATTTCTCTCTCCGACGCTGTCTCTCCCTCACTCTCTCGTTGTCTGACCAACTCAATCTCTCACCCCCGGATATTTCTGTCCCTCTAATCGACTCTTGCCCCCTTTCTCTCTGAACAGCTTGTCGATCCCCAATTCTCCCTCTCTCTCTGACTCTCGTCTACATCACTCTTCCTCTCCCTCTCTCCCTGACACTCACTTTTCTCCCCGACTCTTTCTCTCTCTCGATTCTCTCCACGAATTTCTCACTCTCCACGACTCTCTCCATGTCTCCACGAATCTGTCTCTCTCCATTTCTCTTTTGCAGCGATGCTCTCGAATCTGTCTCTCTCCATTTCTCTTTTGCAGCGATGCTCTCTCTCTCTCCCCGACTGGCGTTCATTCTCACCAACTCTTTGTCTCTCTCCCCTCTCTTTCTCTCGCTCTGTCCGTGACTTTCTCTTTCTATTTCCCCGAATTTGCTCTCTCTACCTGACCATTACTGTCTCTCCGTGATACTCTTTCTCTCCGACTGTGTCTCCCTCAATCTGTGCCTTACAAGTCTTATTGAATTCTTCGAGGAGGTGACCAAGCATGTGGATGAGGGTAGAGCAGTGGATGTAGTGTACATGGATTTTAGTAAGGCATTTGATAAGGTTCCCCATGGTAGGCTTATGCGGAAAGTCAGGAGGCATGGATAGAGGGAAATTTGGCCAATTGGATAGAAAAGTGGCTAACCGGTCGAAGGCAGAGAGTGGTGGTAGATGGTAAATATTCAGCCTGGAGCCCAGTTACAAGTGGAGTTCCGCAGGGATCAGTTCTGGGTCCTCTGCTGTTTGTAATTTTTATTAATGACTTAGATGAGGGAGTCGAAGGGTGGGTCAGTAAATTTGCAGATGATACGAAGATAGGTGGAGTTGTGGACAGTGAGGAGGGCTGTTGTCGGCTGCAGAGGGACTTAGATATGATGCAGAGCTGGGCTGAGGAGTGGCAGATGGAGTTCAACCCTGCCTAGTGTGAGGTTGTCCATTTTGGAAGAAGAATAAGAATGCGGAATACAGGGTTAACGGTGGGGTTCTTAGTGAGGTGGAGGAACAGAGGGATCTTGGGGTCTATGTACATAGATCTTTGAAGGTTGCCACTCAGGTGGATAGAGTTTGTAAGAAGGCCTATGGTGTATTAGTGTTCATTAGCAGAGGGATTGAATTCAAGAGTCGTGAAGTGATGTTGCAACTGTATAGGACTTTGGTTAGGCCACATTTGGAGTACTGTGTGCAGTTCTGGTCGCCTCATTTTAGGAAAGATGTGGAAGCTTTGGAGAGGGTGCAGAGGAGATTTGGCAGGATGTTGCCTGGAATGGAGAATACGTCGTACGAGGATAGGTTGAGAGTGCTAGGCCTTTTCTCATTGGAACGGCGAATGATGAGGGGTGACTTGATGGAGGTTTATAAGATGATCAGGGGAATAGATAGAGTAGACAGTCAGAGACTTTCCCCCGGGTACAACAGAGTGTTACAAGGGGACATAAATTTAAGGTGAAGGGTAGAAGGTATGGGGGGATGTCAGGGGTAGGTTCTTTACCCAGAGTGTGGTGGGGGCATGGACTGCGCTGCCTGTGGGAGTGGCAGAGGCAGAATCATTGGTGACCTTTAAGTGGCAATTGAATAGCTACATGGATAGGTGCTTAAGCTAGGAAAAATGTTCGGCACAACATCGTGGGCGGAAGGGCCTGTTCTGTGATGTATTGTTCTATGATCTATATTGCTAACTCTCTCACCCGGAATCTCTCTCTCCTTCATAACGCATCTCTTTCTTTCTCCCGGATTTTGCTCTCTCTCTCCCCGAATCTTGCACTCAAGGTCCTTCCCTGATCATTTCTCTCTCTATCTCTCTGATAGTCTCTCTCCTTCTCTCTCTGATTCTCTCTCCCCCGTCTCTCTCTATCTCCCCGATCATAACGAATCTCTTTCTTTCTCCCGGATTTTGCTCTCTCTCTCCCCGAATCTTGCTCTCACGGTCCTTCCCTGAGCATTTCTCTCTCTATCTCTCTGATAGTCTCTCTCCTTCTCTCTCTGATTCTCTCTCCCCCGTCTCTCTCTATCTCCCCGACTCTCACTCTCTCTGTCTGATTCACTCTCTCTCCCTAGACATCTGTCTTTCTCTGATCATTGGTTTCGCCTCAGACTCTGACTCCCTCGCTCACTCTCCCACTGTCTCACTGACTCACTCTCTCTCTCCGAATTTAGTCACACTCTCTTCGTGACTCTCTCTCTCTGAACAGTTCTTTAACTCCCTGATTATCTCTCCATCTCTCCGATTCTCTCTCCCTGACTCCCTCTCGCTCGCTCTTTGACATTTTCACTCTCCCCAATCTTACTCTCTCACCGGCACTCCCCCTCCCCCTGACTCTCTGTCTCTCTCCCTGAGCCTCGTTGTTTCAAACCGAGTCTCGTTCTTCTCTCTGACTCTCGTGCGCTCTCTCGTTCCCTGACTCTCTCTTCCCCGACTGTCTTTTTCTTTCTCTCTCCCTCACTCTGTCTCTCTCTGTCCGAATCTCCTTCTGTCTGTCACTCTTCCCTACTCTCACCCCGTCTCTCTTTCGCTCTCACCCATACTCCTTTCTCTCGACTCTCGCTCTCTGCCCAACTTTGCTCTCTTTCTCTCCCCGAGTCTCTCTCTCTCTCTCTCTCCTTGAGTATCCTCTCTCTCTCCAAAACTGTCTCTCTATATCACTGACCATGTTACTCCCTGCCTGACCCTCTCTGTCTTTCACGCACACTTTTTCTCTCCTACTCTGTCTCTCCCTCATTTTCTCTAGCTGTCTCACCAACTCTCTCTGTCCCTCTCTCTCCGAATTTGTCTCCCTCTGATCCTCTCACACTCACCTGATGCCTGTCTCTCCCAGACTTTCTCTCTTGTTGCCCGACTATCCATCTCACTTGTTTCTCTTTCTCCCCGACTCTCTCTCTCCTGGAGTCTCTCGCTTCAAATCTGTCTCTCGCTGTCTGTCTCTCTCCCTTACTCACTCTCTCTTCCCGAGTTTAGTTTATTTTCCAGCGACTCTCTCGCTCCCCGTCTGTGTCCCTCTCTCTCCCCGAATCTCTGTCTCTCTCTCTCTCGCTGACTCTGTCTCTCTTTCTCCCCAACTCTCATTTTTTTCTCATCGACTCAGAGTGTTTCTCCCCCACTCTCAAGCTCTCTCTGTCTCCCTTACACTCTTTTCCTTCCCATTACTCTCTCTTTTTGTCTCTATCCCTGACTCTCTCTCTCTGGATCTCTCGATTTGAGTCTACCGCTCTCTGTAGATCTCTCTGTCCTTGACTCTCTCTGTCACACACCCCCACCACCTTCCCCCGGAACTCGATCTCCTCCTACCTCTCCCCTCGCACTTTTGGCCTTTCTCGCTGACTCAAGATTAGTGTGGTGCTGGAAAAGCATGGCAGGTAATGCAGCATCCGAGGAGCAGGAAAATCGACGTTTCGGACAGGAGCCCTTAATCAGGAATGGCAGAGCAGATGTTCTGGTATTTGCAGTGAGAGGGAGAGACTCGCTCAGATCTTTGTCAAGAAACGAGGAGAACCTCTTCAAGGTAGGCATCCTTGCAAGAGGATTCACAGTCTTCTTGACACACACTCTTTCTCTCCCTGACTCTCTCGCCCTCTCTCCCTCTCACACCATCTGACTCTCTCTATTGGGGTTTCCTCATTCCTTCGCTGCCCTCTGATTAACTTTCTTTCACTGCATCAGTTCGTTTGTCAGACTTTACCTCTCCTCTGTCTACTTCTCCCCTGTCCGACTCTTTCTTTATCTCGCTCCTTCCTTCCCTCTTTCTATGTCTGTTTCTCTCTTTCGCTTCTGACTCTGTGAGTACAGAGGGACAGAGTGAAGATGACAGCAGGGTGGCTCTGTGGTTATAACTGCTGCCATTCAGCAACAAGGAAATGATTGCAGCCTCGGGAGAACTGCCCAAGTGGGGTTTGCATATTCTCCACGTGTCTGCGTGGGTTTCCTTTGAGTGCTCCAGTTTCCTCCCACAATCAAAAGATGTACAGGCCTGGTGAATAGGCCATGTTACATTGCCCATAGTGTTCAAGGATATGTAGGTTAGGTGCATTAGTGAGGAAATACAGGGTAATCAGTTGGGGGAATGGGTCTTGGTGGGATTCTCTTCAGAGGTTCGGTGTGGACTTGTCAGGCAAAAGGGCCTTTTTCCACACTGCAGTGATTCCATGATGATTCTCACTATTCTTCCCAGTGCCTCTCTCGCTCATTCAACCTTTCCCTCTCCCACTCTGTTTCTCTCCTTCGTTCCCTCCCTCTGTCTCACTCATTATGACACTCTCTCCATGCACTTCGCTCAGTACTTGACTCCCTATCCCTCTGTCTGTCTTTCTCAATCTCTTTTGCTCCCTTCCTCCCTCTCCCTCCATGTCTCGCCCTCATCCTCTGTCTAACTATGCTCGCTCGATCTCTCTCTGCCTGACTCTCCCTCTCCCCCTCCATCTCTCCCTCACTCCATGCTTCTGACTCTGTCTTGGGTTCATTCGTTCTCTCTCCTTCCGTCAGTCCATTGTCACTCTTCCTCTCTCTCTCACTCTCCCTTCTTTTCCCTCTATCCAACTTTTTTTCTGTATCTCTCTTTGTCAGCAGTTCCTTCCAGCTTCTTCTATCTGCAGCCCACCCACCCTCCCTGTGTCTGACTCTCTCCCTATCTTACTCATTTTCTCCCCTC
>NW_025215166.1:44380-47381 GCF_004010195.1 Chiloscyllium plagiosum | reverse complement strand
TCTTTCTCTCTCCCTCTCCCACACTTTGACTCTCTTGCTCTCCCCGCCTCTCTTTTTCTCTCTCCGTCCTTCCCTCCCTTTCCTCTGCCTGTCTCCCCTTCGCTCTCTCTTCCTTCCACTATCTCCGTCTGTGTGACTCTCTCTCCCTCTTTTTATAACTGACCCTCTCTCGCTCTGCTTCCCTCCCCTTTCTTTGACTAACTCATTCCTTCTCGCTCTCACTCAATCGCTCCCTCCCTCTCACAGACACTCTATGCCCCTTACTCTGTCTCTCTCTCCCTTTGTCTGACTCTCCCTCTACCTCACTCTGTCTCTTCCGCTCCATAGTCTAACTCTCTGTCACTCCCATCACCAATAGCAGAGACACTAACCTCTAGTCATTCAACGGTATTACCATCACTGAATCCCCCACTGTCAACATTCTTGTAGTTCATGTTAATCAGAAACTCAACTAGACTCACCACGTAAACACAAGAGCTCCAAGAGCAGCAGATCACAGACTACCAGGGATAGCACAGGGAGTAACTCACCCCCTGACCCTCAAAAGTCTATCTTGCCTCTGCAAGACATAATCCAGGCGTTTGATGTAATACTCCCACTTGCCTGGATGGGTGCAGCTCCAAAAAAACACTCCATAAGCTTGCTACGTTCCAGGGCAAAGCAACCCACTTGTCTGGCACCACATCTACAAACATTTAATCCCACTCTCCCACCAGCGCTCAGTATCAGCGGCTGTGTAGTATCTACACGTGGCACTGCAGAAATTCATGAAAGATCCTTAGACAGCACCTTCCAAACCCACGAAAACTTCCACGTAGAAGGACAAGGACAGCAGGTACTTGGGAACACCAGTACCTGCAAGATTCCCTCCAAACCGCTTAGCACAGTGACTTGGAAATATACCACCGTTCCATCACAGTGGTTGAATTAACATCCTGGAATTCCCTCTCCACTGGCATTGTGGGTCAACCTACAGACAGTGGACTGCAGCGTTTGAATAAGGCAGCTCACAACCTCCTTTTCAAGAGCAAATACGAATGGGCTATCAAGGCTGGCCAGTCAGTGACGCCCAAGTCCCCCAACTGATGTAAAATAATATCTCGTTCCATACCAATGCTTCTTTCTGTCTCTCACTCTTTCTTTCCCTTCCTCAATCTTCATGTTTTTTCTCTCTCTGAGTCCCTCCATATCCCTCCGTCTGACTCTCTTTCCCTTGGGCCCTCCCTTCCTCTCGTCTGTGTGACTCCCACTTTCTCTCACTTATTTCCTATCATTGGCTGTCTGACTCCTTCCCTCTCCGTCACCCTGTCCCTGAAACTTACCCACTCCTACCCCTTTCCCTCTCCCTGTTCCTGTCCCCCTTCCTCCCCCTCTGCCTGAACTTCTCCTTCTCCCTGTTCCACTCCAAGTCCCCTTTCCTCTGTTTGACCATCTCTGTCTTCCTCACCTCATGTCTTAATATCACCCTCTCATTTTCCTGCCCATCTCCCTCTCCGTCTCTCTCTGTCTGATCATCTCCTTCTCATTCGGTTTCATGCTCTCTCAACCTCCCTCCCTCTGTCTGCCTCTCTTTTTCTCCGTCTGTCTGACACTGTCTCTCTCGCTACCTCCCTCCCAATCGCGCTCTGAGACTCTCTCTCGCTCGGCACTTTTTTTCCCTGTGTGATATCCTCTTTCTCGCTAACTCCCTCCCTTCTTTTCCATTTGTCTGATATCCACTCTCCCTCGCTACCTGCTTCCTGTTCCCTGAATCTGACATTCTCTGTCTTCCTCCCTCCTCCAATCTCTCTCCTTCACATCGACTCGCTCTCTCACTCACTGTCCCACTCTCTGTCGGTCCGGTTCTCTCTATCTCTCCTTCCCCTCCCATGTCTCTCACTCTGTCTGCTTCTTTCTCTACTCCCATTCTCACGTTCAGTCTTTCTGATTCGCTTGATCATTCTCTTCTACCCTCTCCCTCTGTCTGAGACTCGCTGTTTACCTCCTTCCCTTCTTCTCTCGTTGTCTGATTCTTTCTCTCTCTGTCTCCCTCCGTCTCCGTCTGTCTGACTCTCCTTTTCACTCCCGCCCACCACCTCCTTCTGTCTCTTCAGAAATATTCTCTAACTCTCTCTGATTCACCCTCTCCCTCGCTGCCTCCTTCCTCTGCATCTGTCTGGCTCTGGCTCCCTGTCCCTTTCTCCAATTCGCTGTCCCTATGTCTGACTCATTCTGTCCCATTCCCAATATTCCTATCCCTCTGTCTGATTCTTCCTCCATCTCGGTCCCTCCATCCTTCCCCCTCTGCCGGACTCTGAAATTCTCTCACCCCTTTCTTACTATTGGCCGTCTAATTCTCTTTGTCTCCCTCTCTAGTTCTCTCCGTCTCCTACCTTCTCCCTCTCTGAATCACTCTCTCACTTCCTCTCTGCACTAATTCCATCCGTCTGGCTCTCTCCCTCGCTCCTTCCCTCCTCACCTTTTGACTTAATCTCTCCCAACTTCTCCGTACCTCTCTCTGACTCACTTCTTCCTTTACTTTCTCTCCGTCTTTCCGACTCTCTCGCTCTCTGACGTTCCCTTCCTCTATTTTGCTTTCTCGCATTCCCTTCCTCCCTCCTTCCCTCTTCCACTCTCTAACTCTCTCTATTCCTCGCTATGTCCCTCCTTATCCATTTGTCTGACCCTCTTTTTCTGTCTCCTTCCCTCTCCTTCTATCTCACAACTTCCCTCTCTGTCTGTCCGAAGCTTTCCATCTCTGTCCCCGTCAGTCTGACTCTCTCACTCTATCTTGATCCTTCCACCCTTTTTCTGTCTGTCTTCCCTCTCACTCCCTTCCTGTTGGTCTGTCTGACTGTCTCCCTCTCATTCCTCGTCTCTCTCCGTCCCTCCTTTTCTGTCTGTCCGACTCTCTCTTTTTTTCTCTCTCGGTCCCATCCTGCAATTCCCTCTGTTTGACTCTCTCTCCCCTTTTCTCACTATCTCCCTCTCCCACTGTCTGACTTTCCATCTCGCTGCGACT
>NW_025215166.1:38912-43264 GCF_004010195.1 Chiloscyllium plagiosum | reverse complement strand
ACTTTCGCCCTATCCCTGACTCTTTCTCACTCTTGCTGACTCTCTCTTTCGATACCTAGCCTTGACACTCTTTCACCCCACTCTCTCCCTGTCTCTCTATGCTTGGCTCTCTCTCTTCTCGAATCTTGTTCTCTCGCTCTCCTTACCTGACCAACTGTCTATCACTCTCTGATTACATTTCTCTCTCCGACGCTGTCTCTCCCTCACTCTCTCGTTGTCTGACCAACTCAATCTCTCACCCCCGGATATTTCTGTCCCTCTAATCGACTCTTGCTCCCTTTCTCTCTGAACAGCTTGTCGATCCCCAATTCTCCCTCTCTCTCTGACTCTCTATCTGCATCACTCTCCCTCTCCCTCTCTCCCTGACACTCACTTTTCTCCCCGACTCTTTCTCTCTCTCGATTCTCTCCACGAATTTCTCACTCTCCACGACTCTCTCCATGTCTCCGCGAATCTGTGTGTCTCCATTTCTCTTTTGCAGCGATGCTCTCTCTCTCTCTCCGACTGGCGTTCATTCTCACCAACTCTTTGTCTCTCTCCCCTCTCTTTCTCTCGCCCTGTCCGTGACTTTCTCTTTCTATTTCCCCGAATTTGCTCTCTCTACCTGACCATTACTGTCTCTCCGTGATACTCTTTCTCTCCGACTGTGTCTCCCTCAATCTGTTTTCACTCTCTTCCTGATTCTCTCTCTCTCTCTCTCTCTCTCTCTCTCTCTCTCTCTCTCTCTCTCCCTGTGTCTCTCTCTCTGTGTTATACGCTTCCTCTCTCACCCGACAATCTCTCTTTCTCTCTCCTGGTACTTGCAGGCCAGTTAGTCTTACTTCAGTGGTAGGCAAAGTAATGGAAAGGATTTATGATTATCTGGAAAGACACTGCTTGATTAGGGACAGCCAGCACAAATTTGTGAGGGGTCGGTCTTGCCTTACAAGTCTTATTGAATACTTTGAGGAGGTGACCCATCATGTGGATGAGGGTAGAGTAGTGTATGTAGTGTACATGGATATTAGTAAGGCATTTGATAAGGTTCCCCATTGTAGGCTTATGCGGAAAGTCAGGAGGCATGGAATAGTGGGAAATTTGGCCAGTTGGATAGCGAACTGGCTAACTGTCGAAGTCAGAGAATGGTGGTAGATGGTAAATATTCAGCCTGGAGCTCCGTTTCAATTGGAGTTCCGCAGGGATCAGTTCTGATCCCTCAGATGTTTGTAATTTTTATTAATGACTTGGAAGAGGGAGTCGAAGGGTGGCTCAGAAAATGTGCAGACGATACGAAGACTGGTGGAGTTGTGGATAGTGAGGAGGGCTGTTGTCGTCTGCCAAGGGACTTAGATATGATGCAGAGCTGGGCTGAGGAGTGGCAGAAGGAGTTCAACCCTGTCAGATGTGAGGTTGTCCATTTTGGAAGGACAAATAAGAATGCGGAATACAGGGTTAACGGTAGGGTTCTTAGTAAGGTGGAGGAGCAGAAGGATCTTGTGTATATGTTCATAGCTCTTTGAAAGTTGCCACTCAAGTGGATAGAGCTTGTAAGAAGGCCTACGGTGTATTAGCGTTCATTAGCAGAAGAATTGAATTCAAGAGTCGTGAGGTGATGTTGCAGCTGTACAGGACCTTGGTAAGGCCACATTTGGAGTACTGTGTGCAGTTCTGGTCGACTCACTTTAGGAAAGATGTGGAAGCTTTGGAGAGGGTGCAGAGGAGATTTGGCAGGATGTTGCCTGGAATGGAGAATACGTCGTACGAGGATAGGTTGAGAGTGCTAGGCCTTTTCTCATTGGAACGTCGAATGATGAGGGGTGACTTGATGGAGGTTTATAAGATGATAAGGGGAATAGATAGAGTAGACAGTCAGAGACTTTCCACCGGATACAACAGAGTGTTACAAGGGGATATAAATTTAAGGTGAAGGGTAGAAGGTATAGGGGGGATGTCAGGGGTAGGTTCTTTACCCAGAGTGTGGTGGGGGCATGTAATGCGCTGCCTGTCGGAGTGGCCGAGTCAGATCATTGGTGACCTTTAAGCGGCAATTGAATAGCTACATGGATAGGTGCTTAAGCTCAGACAAATGTTCGGCACAACATCGTGGGCCGAAGGGCCTGTTCTGTGCTGTATTGTTCTATGATCGATGTTGCTAACTCTCTCTCCCGGAATCTCTCTCTCCGTCATAACGAATCTCTTTCTTTCTCCCGGATTTTTCTCTCCCCAATCTTACTCTCTGACCGGCACTCCACCTCCCCCTGACTCTCTGTCTCTCTCCCTGAGCCTCGTTGTTTCAAACCGAGTCTCGTTCTTCTCTCTGACTCTCGTGCGCTCTCTCGTTCCCTGACTCTCTCTTCCCCGACTGTCTTTTTCTTTCTCTCTCCCTCACTCTGTCTCTCTCTGTCCGAATCTCCTTCTGTCTGTCACTCTTCCCTACTCTCACCCCTTCTCTCTTTCGCTCTCACCCATACTCCTTTCTCCCGACTCTCGCTCTCTGCCCAACTTTGCTCTCTTTCTCTCCCCGAGTCTCTCTCTCTCTCTCCTTGAGTATCCTCTCTCTCTCCAAAACTGTCTCTCTATATCACTGACCATGTTAGTCCCTGCCTGATCCTCTCTGTCTTTCACGCACACTTTCTCTCTCCTGCTCTGTCTCTCCCTCATTTTCTCTCGCTGTCTCACCAACTCTCTCTGTCCCTCTCTCTCCGAATTTGTCTCCCTCTGATCCTCTCACACCCACCTGATGCCTGTCTCTCCCAGACTTTCTCTCTTGTTGCCCAAATATCCATCTCACTTGGTTCTCTTTCTCCCCGACTCTCTCTCTCCTGGAGTCTCTCGCTTCAAATCTGTCTCTCGCTGTCTGTCTCTCTCCCTTACTCACTCTCTCTGCCCGAGTTTAGTTTATTTTCCAGCGACTCTCTCGCTCCCCGTCTGTGTCCCTCTCTCTCCCCGAATCGCTGTCTCTCTCTCTCTCTCGCTGACTCTGTCTCTCTCTCTCCCCAACTCTCATTTTTTTCTCATCGACTCAGAGTGTTTCTCCCCCACTCTCAAGCTCTCTCTGTCTCCCTGACACTCTTTCCCTTCCCATTACTCTCTCTTTTTGCCTCTATCCCTGACTCTCTCTCTGGATATCTCGATTTGAGTCTACCGTTCTCTGTAGATCTCTCTGTCCTCGACTCTCTCTGTCACACACCCCCGCCACCTTCCCCCGGAACTCGATCTCCTCCTACCTCTCCCCTCGGACTTTTGGCCTTTCTCGCTGACTCAAGATTACTGTGGTGCTGGAAAAGCATGGCAGGTAATGCAGCATCCGAGGAGCAGGAAAATCTTCGTTTCGGGCAGGAGCCCTTCATCAGGAATGGCAGAGCAGATGTTCTGGTAGTTGCAGTGAGAGGGACAGACTCGCTCAGATCTTTGTCAAGAAACGAGGAGAACCTATTCAAGGTAGGCATCCTTGCAAGAGGATTCACAGTTTTCTTGACACACACTCTCTTTCTCTCCCTGACTCTCTCGCCCTCTCTCCCTCTCACACCATCTGACTCTCTCTATTCGGGTTTCCTCCACTGCAGCATTCGTTTGTCAGACTTTACCTCTCCTCTGTCTACTTCTCCCCCTGTCCGACTCTTTCTTTATCTCGCTCCTTCCTTCCCTCTTTCTCTGTCTGTTTCTTTCTTTCGCTTCTGACTCTGTGAGTACAGAGGGACAGAGTGAAATTGACAGCAGGGTGGCTCCGTGGTTATAACTGCTGCCATTCAGCAACAAGGACCTGATTGCAGCCTCGGGCGAACTGCCCAAGTGGAGTTTGCATATTCTCCACGTGTCTGCGTGGGTTTCCTTTGAGTGCTCCAGTTTCGTCCCACAATCAAAAGATGTATAGGCCAGGTGAATAGGCCATGTTACATTGCCCATGGTGTTCAAGGATATGTAGGTTAGGTGCATTAGTCAGGAAAAACAGGGTAATCAGTTGGGGGAATGGGTCTTGGTGGGTTTCTCTTCAGAGGTTTGGTGTGAACTTGTTAGGCAAAAGGGCCTTTTTCCACACTGCAGTGATTCCATGATGATTCTCACTCTCCTTCCCACTGCCTCTCTCGCTCATTCAACCTCTCCCTCTCCCACTGTGTTTCTCTCCTTCATTCCCTCCCTCTGTCTGACACTGTCTCCATGCACTTCGCTCAGCACTTGACTCCCTATCTCTCTGTCGGTCTTTCTCAATCTCTTTAGCTCCCTTCCTCCCTCTCCCTCCATGTCTCGCCCTCATCCTCTGTCTAACTATGCTCGCTCGATCTCTCTCTGTCTGACTCTCCCTCTCCCCCTCCATCTCTCCCTCACTCCATGCCTCTGACTCTGTCTTGGGTTCATTCGTTCTCTCTCCTTCC
>NW_025215166.1:34574-38450 GCF_004010195.1 Chiloscyllium plagiosum | reverse complement strand
CCCTCGCTCTCTCTTCCTTCCACTATCTCCGTCTGTGTGACTCTCTCTCCATCTTTTTATAACGGACCCTCTCTCTCTCTCTGCTTCCCTCCCCTTTCTCTGACTAACTCATTCCTTCTCGCTCTCACTCGATCGCTCCCTCCCTCTCACAGACACTCTATTCCCCTTACTCTGTCTCTCTCTCCCTTTGTCTGACTCTCAATCTACCTCACTCTGTCTCTTCGGCTCCATAGTCTAACTCTCTGTCACTCCCATCACCAATAACAGAGACACTAACCTCTTGTCATTCAACGGTATTACCATCCCTGAATCCCCCACTGTCAACATTCTTGGAGTTAATGTTAATCAGAAACTCCACTGGACTCAGCACATAAACACAAGAGCTACAAGAGCAGCAGGTCACAGACTACCAGGGATAGCACAGGGAGTAACTCACCTCCTGACACTAAAAAGTCTAACTCGCCTCTACAAGACATAATCCAGAAGTTTGATGTAATCCTCCCACTTGCCTGGATGGGTGTAGCTCCAAAAATACTCCATAAACTTGCTACGTTCCAGGGCAAAGCAACCCACTTGTCTGGCATCACATCTACAAACATTTAATTCCTCTCCCACCGGCGCACAGTATCAGCGGCTGTGTAGTATCTACACGTGGCACTGCAGAAATTCATGAAAGATCCTTAGACAGCACCTTCCAAATCCACGAAAACTTCCAGGTAGAAGGACAAGGGCAGCAGGTACTTGGGAACACCAGTACCTGCACGTTCCCTTCCAAGCCGCTGAGCACAGTGACTTGGAAATAAACCACCGTTCCATCGCAGTGGTTGAATTAACATCCTGGACTTCCCTCTCCACTGGCATTGGGGGTCAACCTACAGACAGTGGACTGCAGCGTTTAAATAAGGCAGCTCACAACCTCTTTTTCAAGAGCAAATAGGAATGGGCTATCAAGGCTGGCCAGTCAGTGACGCCCGAGTCCCCCAACTGATGTAAAATAATATCTCGTTCCATACCAATGCTCCTGTCTGTCTCTCACTCTTTCTTTCCCTTCCTCCATCTTCATGTTTATTCTCTCTCTCTGAGTCCCTCCATATCCCTCCGTCTGACTCTCTCTTTCCCTTGGACTCTCCCTTCCTCTCGTCTGTCTGACTCCCACTTTCTCTCACTCATTTCCTATCGTTGGCTGTCTGACTCTCCCTGTCCGTCACCCTGTCCCTGACACTTACCCACTCCTACCCCTTTCCCTCTCCCCTCCCTCTATCTGTCTCTCTTTTTCTCCGTCTCTCTGACACTGTCTCTCTCGCTACCTTCCTCCCAATCGCCCTCTGAGACTCTCTCTCTCGCTCAGCACTCTTTTTCCCTGTGTGATTTCCTCTTTCTCGCTAACTGCCTCCCTTCTTATCCATTTGTCTGATATCCCCTCTCCCTCGCTACCTGCTTCCTGCTCCCTGAATCTGACATTCTCTGTCTTCCTCCCTCCTCCCATCTCTCTCCTTCACACCGACTCGCTCTCTCACTCACTGTCCCACTCTCTGTCTGTCGGATTCTCTCGATCTCTCCTTCCCCTCCCATGTCTCTCACTCTGTCTGCTTCTTTCTCTACTCCCATTCTCACGTTCAGTCTTTCTGATTCACTTGATCATTTTCTTCTACCCTCTCCCTCTGTCTGAGTCTCGCTGTTTACCTCCTTCCCTTCTTCTCTCGTTGTCTGATTCTTTCTCTCTCTGTCTCCCTCCGTCTCCGTCTGTCTGACTCTCCTTTTCACTCCCGCCCACCACCTCCTTCTGTCTCTTCAGAATTATTCTCCAACTCTCACTGATTCACCCTCTCCCTCGTGCCTCCTTCCTCTGCATCTGTCTGGCTCTGGCTCCGTGTCCCTTTCTCCAATTCGCTGTCCCTATGTCTGACTCATTCTGTCCCTTTCCCAATATTCCTATCCCTCTGTCTGATTCTTCCTCCATCTCGGTCCCTCCATCCCTCCCCCTCTGCCTGACTCTGAAACTCTCTCACCACTTTCTTACTATTGGCCGTCTAATTTTCTCTTTGTCTCCCTCTCTATTTCTCTCCGTCTCCCACCTTCTCCCTCTCTGAATCACTCTCTCTCACTGTCTCACTTCATCTCTGCACTAATTCCATTCGTCTGGCTCTCTCCATCGCTCCTTCCCTCCTCACCTTTTGACTTCATCTCTCCCAACTTCTCCGTACCTCTCTCTGTCTCACTTCTTCCTTTACTTTCTCTCCGTCTTTCCGACTCTCTCGCTCTCTGACGTTCCCTTCCTCTATTTTGCTTTCTCGCATTCCCTTCCTCCCTCCTTCCCTCTTCCACTCTCTAACTCTCCCTATTCCTCGCTATGTCCCTCCTTATCCATTTGTCTGACCCTCTTTTTCTGTCTCCTTCCCTCTCCTTCTATCTCACAACTTCCCTCTCTGTCTGTCCGAAGCTTTCCATCTCTGTCCCCGTCAGTCTGACTCTCTCGCTGTATCTTGCTCGTTCCACCCTTTTTCTGTCTGTCTTCCCTCTCACTCCCTTCCTGTTGGTCTGTCTGACTGTCTCCTTCTCATTCCCCGTCTCTCTCCGTCCCTCCTTTTCTGTCTGTCCGACTCTCTTTTTTTCTTGCTCGGTCCTATCCTGCAATTGCCTCTGTTTGACTCTCTCTCCCCTTTTCTCACTATCTCCCTCTCCCACTGTCTGACTTTCCATCTCGCTGCGACTCCCTCCCTTCCTCTGTCTGTCTCTTTCTCGCTCCATCTCCCTGTCTGGCTGTCTCTCTCTCTTCTCGCTTCCTCTCCCTGCCTGGCTCTCTCTCTCTCTCTCTCTCTCTCTCTCTCTATCTATCTATCACTGTCTTTCTTATCTGTCTCTCATTCCTGTATTCTCACTATGCCTGACTCTCTTTCAGTCCCCCTTTTCCACCCTCCAACTTGCTCTGTCTATTTCCATCCCTTTCTCTCCCGCCACCTTTTCTTCATTTCCCTATGACTGAACTTCTTTCCCTCCCGCCCTGCTCCTCTATCTTCCTCCTTCTCTCTACTTCGTACCCAGAAGCAGAAAGGGATGGAGGGCTGGGGATTGGAGAGTTTGGGGGTTGTTGGAGATCACAAAAGGATGCGCGGGATGGGAGAGGGTACGATGGGCGCAACGTAGAAAGGTAGGAGAAAGACAAAGACAGCAGGAGAATGGACGAGAAGGTGGGAGATAGATCGAAGAGTGGAAGTATTTAGAGTAACAGTGTGAGAGTGAAAGAGAGAAGAGAGGGAAATGGTGAGGGGAGCAGAAAGGGAAAGGGCACAGAGCGAGCGAGGGAAATTAGAAGAAAGAGGGTGAGGAGGTAAAATGAGGGATGGATAGTAACAGAGAGAGAGAGGGATGTGTTTGAGTGACGATGGAGGGAACGGGTTAGAGAGAAGAATTGTGGTCGATTGGAATGGGGACACCAGAGGTTAAAGCAAGAACAGAGTAAATGAAACCCTACTCCTGAGCTCAGGCCCAACTCTGAATACCAGGACTTGGGGCTGAGTTTGTATCTCTTCAACACAGCTTGTTCAACACATATTCAAATAGAAATATCGTTCACTCTGCTGCTTGGCACTCTTGAATGAACATTTTTATTTTATAAAAATTGAAGTGACAGACATATTCAATGGGATGATGCCTTTTCTCTCTTGCACCTGAGTTGACAGAAACACTGACCTGAAATGAGAAAATCCCCGATAGATTGATTAATGAGTGCATTCGACTGATTGATGATTTGGGGTAAAGGGAAATTTCAACACATTCTTCAGCTGCTGTCTGAACTTAGTCTGGGTAACGGCATAAATCACAGTATTTGTGCAGCAACTGAGGAGCTGCAGCATGAAGCCCAATTCCCGCACAAAT
>NW_025215166.1:27104-34323 GCF_004010195.1 Chiloscyllium plagiosum | reverse complement strand
CTGCCATGGCACCCAGGTAACGTCTTACACATGGAGATAATCCACAATCTTTATGAAGTAGGATGTAGACTGTCACTACGTTAACTGCGAGGATGGAAAACAAGCAAATTATGCAAAAGCATAGGAACAGGTAGTTTCAAAAACATTTCCACACACTTGATCACTCGAGAACAGAGACAGGACACTTCTCTCTACTTCTTAAAATGGAGGGAGAAAACATTGTCGTCCTGAAGAATTCTCTCCCAATTCCTTGAAGACAATTGGAGGTTGGAAATGTCTGTCTATTCGTCTAAATTGTGTTCGACCATTTGGCGTGAAAAAATGAAAACGAAGGGAAAGTGCATTCACTACTTTAACTGCCTGAGAGAATTTCGAAACATTGTCTCCTACTACCGAGAATGGAATATCTTCTTCGTGAAATTTGTGCATTTCACCGGTGTCGAGTCGTCCACAAATAATGGCAGTTGTAGAATGGTCTGGAGAATGTCAGTTATAAAATCTTCCGTGGAACATCTGGGTACAGAAGATTACGGAGAACATCGGGTACAGCATGTTCCAGAGAATGTCAGTTATGGAATATTCTGGAGAATGTCAGTTATATAAGTTTCCTGGGAATATCGGTAATAGAATGCTCCAGGGAATGACGGTTACAGAACGTTCCGAGAAAAGTCAAAAACAGACTTTTCTGAGAAATGTCGGGAACAGAGTGCTCTCGAGACTTTTAGTGACAAAATGTTCTGGAGGACGTCAGTTATAAAGTATTTCAGGAATGTCGGGTGCAGAACATCCTGTGGAACGTCATGTGTAGAATGTTCTGGGGAATGTCCGGTCTAGAATGTTCTGTTGAATGTCAGGAATAGAAAGTTCGGGAGAATGTAGGTTATAAAATATTCCAGGGAATGTACGTCTGTAATGCTCCAAACAATGTCGGTTACAGAATGTTCCGCGGAATATCAGGTACGGAATATTCTGGAGAATGTTGGGTCCAGAATATTTCGGGGAATTTTCGGAAGATAATGTTCCAGGGAATGTCAATTACATAATGTATCGGAGAGTGTTAGGTACAGAATGTTCCAGAGAATGTCGGTTGTAAAATGATCCAGTGAATGTCTGTTTCAGAATGTTCTGGTGAATGTCGGTTATAGGATGTGATGATGTCATAAGGATCCACATCACAAAGGCCCATTAAATTTGGTGAGACCCATTTAGCCGTCGTGGTACGAATCTCTCTACAAAGTCAAATCAACAGGCACTTTGTTCACAAAATGAATAAATAAAGATCATAGTTCAAACATTTCATGTAAGATCCACTTACATGATTAAGCAGATGTAACCCGTTATTCAAGTATTCCCTCCACCTCTTTCTTCAGTTCTGTCCAACACTCCTAGCTCTAAAAAATATTTGATATCCAGTTCCCAAAATCATTTTCCATTTGTCATGTCTCTCTAATGTAATTAAATCATAAACATTTACATCAATGCATGCACTGATTTCCTCAGTCTGGTTTGAGAATATCACACACATTCAGATGGAGCACCTTTCATTCAACTTTTTATTCCATTATTCCCTGCTCCATTGTTCCTTTATTTCTCACATTGAACCGGTCAAAAACAGTCTGACATTGTCATACTCACAGAACCTGATGTGATAGGGAATGTCTCATTCAGTGTTGAAACTTTATTGCTGGAACAGGAGATTCGACGTTTCGGGCACAGGCCCTGCTCATTCCTGAAGAAGGACCTGTGCCCGAAACGTCGAATCTCCTGTTCCCTGGATGCTGCCTGACCTGCTGTGCTGTTCCAGCAATAACGTTTCAACTTTGATCTCCAGCATCTGCAGACCTCACTTTCTCCTCGAAGATGTCTCATTCAGCCCAATCACCTTACCTGGGTATATTCTGTCCCACCGGCAGGGCGGACGCACCAGTAGTGGGGTCACCCTGGGTTACAATTCGGAAAGGAAGTCCCCTGGAATTCCCCAACATGGATTGCATAACCCAGAAAATGTCATGGTAACAGGTCAGAGATGGTCAAAAAAATCGTCTGATAATGTACATCTACTGCTGTTCACACCACCTCGCCATAATAAATCAGATCCCCTCGTGGTTAAAAACAAATTGAAGGAAGCACTGAGGGTGAAACAGACAAAGTACGTACTCTGGATGTGGTACTTCCATGTCCATAATCAAGAGTATCTCCACATGCCCACCACTCTGAGCATGTCGAGGCCTCAAATGAATAGCAGCCAGACTATGGGTCATGATGGGGAAACCAGCCAGAGGGAAATAATCTCACCAAACAGTTTGCCACATACAGTCCTGGCGGAGTGAAAGTCACAGCCACGTATTGAAGGTACCGCTCACTGTGTTATGTCAAGGAGGTAGTACTTTGAAAGGACAGATCAAACGGAAACCAGGCAATTATGAGGCACTGTGGACCATCAGCAGCTGCAGCATCAATGGCCTTCCCTTCATCATATCGTGAGAAGTGATCTGTTCACTGATGATTCTAAAATGTTCTGCAAATTTCACACCGACACTATATTGAAGCAGGCTATTCAGCCCATGGAGAGTTTTAATCAGGAACAGAATGAGCTTCTTAGTCAGCAATTGGAGCATATCTATGAATCTCTCATGTCTGTTACATACGAACTTGAATTGGTCATTCAGGCTTTCAAAGCTGTTGCACATGAATATGAAAGGACTGGTTATTGGCGGGAAGCAAGGGTACATTAGCCTTTACCAGTTTAACACAAATTTATGGCCATAAATAAACAGTGACCAGTGCAGGGAGCTGAAATATTTGCAAAACTATGTTAAACACTAAACAAACAGTTCTTCCTAGCCAAATCAGAAATTAAAGATGGTAAGTAGCAAAAACTTTCATGCACTTAACCTCACACACTCCAGATTCCTCAACCGTTCCAGAATCTTCTATCAGCCTCCGGAAACGCTCAGACGCCATTAACCACGAGGCCGCTAAGCAACCGCCGCCACTAACCATGATGTCACTTCCTCCCCCACCGACCATGCAGCCTCCGCGATCGCCGCCCAGACAACCGCCTCCACGATCGCCAGGAAAACCATCGCCGACAGATTCGCGGCCTCCGCGGGGTCCACAACCCACAGGAACAACACCGTTTCTGCCGTCGCCGCAGCCACTTCTGCCCCCGGAGTTGCCGTCCCCAAATCTACTTCCGCCCCCAGTGACGTCACTCACCTGCAGAAAGAACACGCCGCATGTGTCACCGCCCCCACGCCGATCTCCACCCCCGCGCCGATCCCCACCCCCGGGCCGATCCCCACCCCCGGGCCGATCCCTGCACCAGCGCCGATCTCCGCCCCCGGGTCGATCTCCTCCACTTCCCGCAGTTCCTAATACCGCCACCAAGCCTAACCCCGCCCCTACGCCCAGCTCCAGCCCCACACCAGGTCCTCGCTCCCATAAAATTTGGTGAGACCCACTTAGCCGTCATGGTACGAAGCTCTCTCCAAACTAAAATCAACAGGCACTTTGTTCACAAAATGAATAACATGAAGATCATAGTTCAAACATTTCATGTAAGATCCACTTACATGATTAAGCAGATGTAACCCGTTATTCAAGTATTCCCCCCACCTCTTTCTTCAGTTCTATCCAACACTCCCAGCTCTAAAATATATTTGATATCCAGTTCCCAAAATCATTTTCCATTTGTCATGTCTCTCTAATGTCATTAAATCATAAACATTTCCCTCAATGCATGCACTGATTTCCTCAATCTGGTTTGAGAATGCCACACACATTCAGAAAGAGCACCTTTCCTTCAACTTTTTAATCCATTATTCCCTGCTCCATTGTTCCTTTATTTCTCACATTGAAGCGGTCAAAAGCAGTCTGACATTGTCATACGCACAGAACCTGATGTGATAGGGAATGTCTCATTCAGCCCAATCACCATACCTGGGTATATTCTGACCCACCGGTAGGGCGGACCCACCAGTGGTGCATGGGTGGTGGGTGGACCCTGGGTTACAATTCGGAAAGGAATTCCTCTGGAATTCCTCAACATGGATTCCATAACCCAGAAAATGTCATGGTAACAGGTCAGAGATGGTCAAGAATATCGCCTGATAATGTACATCTACTGCCATCCACACCACCTCGCCATAATAAATCAGATCCCCTCGTGGTTGAAAACAAATTGAAGGAAGCACTGAGGGTGACACGGACAAAGTACGTACTCTGGAGTTGGGACTCCCATGTCCATAATCAAGAGTAGCTCCACATGCCCACCACTCTGAGCATGTAGAGGCCTCAAATGAACAGCAGCCAGACTATTGGGCATGATGGGGAAACCAGCCAGAGGGAAACAATCTCACCAAACAGTTTGCCACATACAGTCCTGGCGGAGTGAAAGTCACAGCCACGTATAGAAGATACCGCTGACTGTGTTGTGTCAAGGAGGGAGTACTTTGAAAGGACAGATCAAACGGAAACCAGGTATTTATGAGGCACCGTGGGCCATCAGCAGCTGCAGCATCAATGGCCTTCCCTTCATCATATCGGGAGAAGTGGTCTGTTCACTAATGATTCTAAAATGTTCAGCAAATTTCACAACTACACTATATTGAAGCAGGCTATTCAGCCCATGGAGAGTTTTAATCAGGAACAGAATGAGCTTCTTCGTCAGCAGTTGGAGCATATCTATGAATCTCTCATGCCTGCTACTTAGGAAGCTGAATTGATCATTCAGGCTTTCAAAGCTGTTGCACATGTATACGAAAGGACTGGTTATTGATGGGAAGCAGGGATACATTAGCCTTTACCAGTTTAACACAAATTTATGGCCATAAATAAACAGTGACCAGTGCGGGAAGCTGAAATGTTTGCAAAACTATGTTAAACACTAAACAAACAGTTCTTCCTAGCCATATCGGAAATTAAAGACGGTAAGTAGCAAAAACTTTCATGCACATACCCCTACACTCCAGATTCATCAACCGTTCCAGAATCTTTTTCGGCCTCGGGAAACGCACGGACGCCATTAACCATGCGGCCGCAAAGCAGCCGCCGCCGCGAACCATGACGTCACGTCCGCCCCCACCGACCATGCAGCCTCCGCGATCGCCGCCCAGACAACCGCCTCCACGATCGCCAGGAAAACCATCGCCGACATATTCGCGGCCTCCGCGGGTCCACAACCACCGGGAACAACACCGTTTCCGCCGTCGCCGCAGCCACTTCCGCCCCCGGAGTTGCCGTCGCCAAATCTACTTCCGCCCCCAGTGACGTCACTCACCTGCAGAAAGAATACGCCGCATGTTTCACCGCCCCACGCCGATTTCCGCCCCCGCTCCAATCTCTGCCCCTGCGCCAATCCCCGCCCCCGCGCCGATCCCCGCCACCGGGCCGATCCCGCACCCGCGCCGATCTCCGCCCCCGGGCCGATCTCCGCCCTTTCCTAAGCACGCCCCCAAGCCTAACCCCGCCCCTACGCCCAGCTCCAGCCCCACACCAGGTCCTCGGTCCGAGCTCCCAACCCTGCCATATTTTCACCATCCCTCCAGGCCTCCCCCTCTCTGAGGATGAAAGATTAGTCCTCAGCAGAGGCCTCACCTTCATCCCCCTACGCTCCCGGATTAACAAGTTCAAAACAAGGAGAGACATTGAACAATTCTTCCGCTACCATCACCTCCGTCCCTACTTCTTCAACCAGGATTCTTGCCCACCCTCTGACGACCCCTTTTCCCACCTCCAACACACCCCATGCACCTGGACACCCCGTGCTGACCTTTTACCCGCCCTCGATCTCTTCGTAGCCAACTGCCTCCGCAACATTGACCACGTCAAACTCTCCACCCCTCTCACCCACTCCAACCTCTCACCTTCGCAACGTTCCGCTCTCCACTCCCTCTGTACAAACCCGAAACTCACCATCTAACCAGCAGACAAGGTAGGCGCGGTGGTAGTTTGGCACACTGATCTTTATATTGCTGAGGCTAAATGCCAGCTTGCGGACACCACCTCTGACTGCCCCCTTGACCATGGCCCCAGCTCCCACCACCAAACCATTATCTCCCAGACCATCCATACCATCATCAAATCAGGGGATCTCCCATCTACCGCCTCCGACCTCATAGTCCAACAACACCGTCCTGCCCGTTTCTACCTCCTGCCCAAAATCCACAAACCTGACTGCCCCAGCTGACCCATTGTCTCAGCCTGCTCCTGCCCCACCGATAGCATATCTGCATACCTCGACACGGTCCTGTCCCCCTGATTCCAAGAACTCCCCACCTACGTTCGCGACACCACCCACGCCCTCCACCTCCTCCATGATTTTCGCTTCCACGGCCCACAACGCCTTATCTTCACCATGGACATCCAGTCCCTGTACAACTACATCCCCGACCACGAATGCCTCAAAGGCCTCCGCTTCTTCCTTTCCCACCGAACCAACCAGTACCCTTCCACTGACACACTCCTTCGACTGACTGAACTGGTCCTCACGCTGAACAACTTCTTTTCCAATCCTCCCACTTCCTTGAAACCAAAGGAGTAGCCATGTGCACCCGCATGGGACCCAGCTATGCCTGCCTCTTTGTCGGATATGTGGAGCAGGCCATCCTCCGCAGCTACACTGGCACTACACCCCACCTTTTCCTCCGCTACATCGATGACTGTATCGGCGCTACCTCGTGCTCCCACGAGGAGGTTGAACAGTTCATCCTCTTTATTAACAACTTCCACCCCTACCTCAAATTTACCTGGACCGTCTCAGTCTCCTCCCTCCCCTTCCTAGACCTCTTCATTTCCATCTTGGGTGACCGACTCAACACGGCCGTTTACTATAAACCGACCGACTCCCACAGCTGCCTAGATTACACCTCCTCCCACCCTGCCCCCTGTAAAAACGCCATCCCGTATTCCCAATTCCTTCGCCGCCTCCGGATCTGCTCGCAGGAGGACCAATTCCAATACCGACCAACACAGATGCCTCCTTCTTCAAAGACCGCAATTTCCCCTCAGACGTGGTTGACGATGCTCTCCACCACATCTCCTCAACTTCGCGCATCTCCGCCCTTGAAGACCGCCCTTCCAATCGCCACCAGGACAGAAACCCACTGGTCATCACCTACCACCCCACCAACCTCCAGATACATTGTATCATCCTTCATCATTTCCTCCACCTCCAAACAGACCCCACCACTAAGGATATATTTCCCTCCCCTACCCT
>NW_025215166.1:24637-26395 GCF_004010195.1 Chiloscyllium plagiosum | reverse complement strand
TTTTAAACCTGTATAACGGTGAACCTGTCAATTTTTCAGGAATAATAAAAGACTATGTATTATATAAATGGACAGAGATTGCAAGACTGAGTGATACAGTCTGGATTGTGGGATTTGCTTCCAATTCAGACATTGGAAGTGTTGCTCCACCTCTCTGATGGTTTTCTCTCTCATATTCCCATTTGCCCCATTGCTTTCAGTACACATAAGATATTTTGATGTGGTTGTTTGGCGGTTTGGATGTTTTTAGGGTGAGGGTATTTTGCGCCATGTATCAACCGGACATCCTTTATCCAAGAAGCCATCCTTGCTTTCCTTGTGGAGACCCGAAGATGAATAATTGACTGATTCTGAATGAAGACGCTGTGGCTGCTGCGAGGATAGTGCGTACTCACCAACATGATGAACTGCACATGAACACAATGCGACAATAATGGAGTGAGAGACAGAGGGTCCACTCACAAGAATCACATCATAAAATAAAAGCATTGTCAAATCAGTTGATACAGTTAGATATATCACATTCTCGGTCTACCTCAGAGAAACAGTTCAGACACCATAAACTCAGAGGAGATATCTGTTTAGCACGGAGCACTGTACAGATTAAGTTTTGCCTGGTCAAATCATGCAATCTACCGACTGTGGAAAACTGTGCAGACCACAGCAGTGCATTGATCTATCAATCTGAACGAGATGTCGGAAAAACACCAGGAGCTACAGTGACCACAACAATGCATTGATCAAAAACACGGATTCAATCTGTCCAGCACAGGGATCCATTCAGACCACAACAGTGCATTCATCAATACACCCAGACTGGGCACCAAGAGCTGCCCAGATTCGGGGCGGCACGGTGGCTCAGTGGTTAGCACTGCTCCCTCACAGCGTCAGGGACCTTGGTTCAATTCCGGCCTCCGGCAACTGCCTGTCTATAGTTGCACATTCTCCCTGCATCTGTGTAGGATTCCTCTGGGTGCTCCAGTTTCGTCCCACAGTCCAAAGATGTGTAGGTTAGGTGAATTGACCATGCTAAATTTTCTGTAACCCTCGGTGCAGGGTTAAATGGGTCTGGGTGGGTTTCTCTTCGGAGGGTAGGTGTGGACTTGTTGGGCCGAAGGCCCTGTTTCATACTTTAGGGAATCTAATCTAATCTAATCATCAGACAACAGCAGTACAACTGTATCTGGGTCCGTCTGAGTAAATCACCATGGGAGGTATTGAGATGACTTTTTATTCTACTTCCACTCTCTTTCATAGTTTTTGATGGACTCTTTCAAACCAAAGTGAGAATGCATTATTAAGTCTGGAAACCAACCCAATGCCAGCATACGGCCATGTTCATCTCATTCCCTTAGTATCCTGGGGGGAGCATTGCAAGGAATCGGACAAAATTTATCCGAGTCGTCAAAGTCATTCTTTTAAATGGAAACAACCACGAAGTGTCTTAAAGATAGTGGCAGAGTCGGAATTTTCCAGCAGGTGCTCCTCTGCTCGGCCCGTTGTTCTTTTTCTATTTTTCTTTTTTTGTTTTCTGAAGTGTATTTTTTTCAAAAGTTTAAATTTTTAAGCTTATTCAGATGGGAATGGGGAGGTGAGACACAGACCAGAGGCTGACGTGAGGGGGTCTGTCCCAGAGGGAAGTCCCAGTTCAGAGGCTGGTGTGGGCCTGCTGAATCCTTGAGATTTATCGCACAGTGACGTATGGAGACTGGATCGAGAATGGTCTGGAGACTGCTGCCAGTGTGGCCGAGAGATTAA
>NW_025215166.1:16100-21763 GCF_004010195.1 Chiloscyllium plagiosum | reverse complement strand
AGTTACGTCATGACTATGGAGACATACTTCCCTCATTAACATCATACGGCTCATTGACATCTCTGCTCATCTGCAGCTCAAACTCTCTTCCATCCCTTTGGACTAAACTATCGTAATGCACTTCCATCCGTCCTGTCACTTTCCCTCTCTTCTCTGGTCAAATTTCCTCTGCTTCTGTTCATGCGTGTACTTGATATCTGTTCAGTGTTTTGTTGTAACTTATTTGGATGAGTTTTTTTACCACCGCCCATTTTTCCAACCGTGTGCTGCTGCCTTCGCAGCTTTATCTTTCCACACGGGCTCTCACATGATGGAAGGGCAGGGGTTAATCCTGAAGTTTTCGAACAACTCTGCTGCACATAGGAGTATTCGCAACAGGGGTTCTTTACCGATCACCGCTCAGCTACTTCTCAATGTTTTCGTCATTGTATTCAAATTGTTAAACTGTCGCCACTCCATCTATCGTTGTAATGTCCTACAGCCCACTCAAGAATAATTAGAGATGGTCAATAAATGCCAACCGAGGCAGCGAACCACACCAGATTTTATTACTTTTTTTAAAAAAACACTCTCAGGTATCTGCCTTCCCTTGAATTCCAACTTTTTGATCATGGTCGAGTTTAATTTTTTCATGTCTGGCGCCCGAAATTTCATGTATCAAGGCCATAGAGCATGAAATGTCTTCAATCAGGAGATTGCAGAATGCCGTTAGGAAAGGAGTTACTCACCAAGTGATGTAGAAAAACTGTGATACGAGTTGAAATCAACGGCACTAAGTTGTATCAATCCTCCATCATGCCTTTCATGTAATGGAAACTTCAAAGCTTTTCCTCTGAAAGGAGTTTAAGCAGCCTGCCTTGTTGGTGTTTGCTTGTTGTTGTGTCGGGGGGAGGAGGGGGGCGGCGGCTGGGGGGGGGTGGGGTGCGGCGGAGGTTTAATTGAGAGCAGAGCTGTTGCCTCTATCTCTGTCTAACCCGTCAGGAATATGAACAGACTCCGCTTCCTCCAGCAAAGGGGGAGGTGTCAGGTCATAACATCCCAAAATCTCCACGGAAACCGTTGTATGAGAGAGAGAGAATATAGGCAAGTGGTAACCAAGGACATTGCCAAAGAAACAGATCAACAGAGATAAAGGATCTCTGCTGCAAACAAATTAACATCAGCAGTTTAAGTCAGTGTAACTAATGTTGGCTAAGTCTCTGCACATTCTCCCACTTACTTTCATAAATCTCCAACACAGCCTAACTATTTCAGAAACTTTACGAACTGCCAGCAGAATTCAACTTGGAGCCAGAGTTTTCTCAAATCTCTCTCCTTCACACAACCTGGTGTGACATTCTCCACAGTCCCACCCTCCTGAGAGTTGCTGGAGAGAGCAGGAAAGATCAGAAGTTTGCAAAAAAGCAGAAAAGGTCCCAGGTTTGAGAGGGAGCAGGAATGATTCAGGATTTGAAAGAGAGAAAACAGGAATGATTCAGCATTGAGGAAAGAGCAGGAACGAATTGCAGGATCCATATTCCAGGGATCAGGAATGTCAGACATGAAGACAGACTGGAGAAGTTGGATCTGTTTTCCTTTGGAAAAGAAGGGAGAGAGGAGATTTGTTCAAGGGATTCAAAATGGCGCCTGGACAGAGTAGGTAGGGAAAAACTGTTCCTATTGGTAGAAGAATGTAAAATAAAGGTAAAATAAGCTGAGGAGAAACTATTTTCACACAGCAATTGCTTAGGGTCTGGAATGCAGTGACTGAAAGTGTGGTGAAGGCAGGGCCAATTGAAACAGAAAGTTAAACCATTCCCAAAAAAGGAAGAATGTGCCGGTTTGTGGAGAGAAGGCTGGGGAGTGGCACTTGGTGAATTGCTTACTGACAGACACGATGGGCTGAATGGCCTCTGTATGTACTGTAACCATTCTCTGTGTACAAATTGTCACTCACCTCATGAGTCCTGAAGAAAGGTGAGACCTCCACTGTGTCCTTAATCTGCTTCAAACGATCAAGGTATTTTTTCTGGAAGATAAATAGAACATTGGAGTGAACAACTCTCATTTCCCCTCACACCACTCTCTCTGCATCCCTGCCCCAACTCCCTGCAGAGCTCATCTCCCGACCCTTCAGTCTCTCCACAACCCCCCACCCATCTGCCCACCACTTCCTCGCTAATCCCCACACTGCCAGCCATCTGCATTCCCAGGCCCCCCCCATCCTCTAGCTCCCTCAACCTCTGCCTCAGAGAAGTGTTGCTTCCGACAGATTCCCAAGCCCCTTTTCCTGCAATTCCTAGCTAACCAAAGGGGCCGTATTCTGCGGTCCTCATCCACTCTCCTGTTTTTGAACTCAGTTCCTTGCCCCTGTTCACAGAGTGGCAGAAAAGAATACAAAAGCTAGAACTTACCAAAACAACCCTGTTCCCCTTAGTGAACTCTTGGAAAGCCACCACAACCTGCTCTTTGGTTTTTGTCTTCTTAAAGTCACGATTCACAGTCCCATCTTCATTCTGAATAAACAATAAACAGAAGCACATGATCCACACTGACCTTTCACCTCTGGGGCCTACAGCCTCAGGCCCAGCTGAGGTTCCTCTGCTTTTCACCCAAACTTCAATGGGGCTGCTGCTAAACTCCCAGCAGGCAAAGGGACTCTTTCACAAACCCTTTCTTACCTTGGGTTACTGTGAAACACATGTTGCAGGGAAAGGAACACATCCCCCCTGCTGCAAAATTAGACACAACTGGGAATTTGAGGTTGAGCCTCTTCCTGTCACCCAACACAGGTATAGAACTACTGAAAACAAACACATGATGCTGAATCAAAACAGAAATGGCTGGAAAAGCTCAGCAGGTCTAGCAGCATCTGTGAAGAGAAATTAGAGTTAACGTTTCAGGTCCAGTGACACTTCCTCATCACATGTTGCTGAATTTTGTGCTCGTCAAGACACAGACAAGAATGCCAAATCTTGTCACAACAATTTATACTCCAGGAAACGTGGGCGTTGACTGGCTCTTCAGTCAACTTTAATCAATTGAGGTGTTACCATGGAGAAAGCAACTATAATCTACCCAAGCTCTCAGTTTTTCAAAATACGATGTGAAGTTTGAACGTATTCCTTCTGAGCATGGGTCAATTAAATAAAAAAGGATTGTTTAGAAAGTGCTGTCAATTCCCGGAGTCTCATCTTAGAGCAGACATACTCTATTGAATTCCAGTTGGTGGAATGTGGTCTTTACTCTGCCTGAACAGACAACAGGAACAGTCAAACGCAGAGTGACGTAACAGCGGGACACAGAGAAAGCAAGAAATTATTATACTGTGCACTGCAGAAAAGGCAGATTAAGCAATTAAACGTGCCATACACAAACACACGCACACACTTAGGTACCATACACACTCAGACATGGACACAGCATTGAAAGCACAATGATCTGGTATGGCAATTGCTATGCTCAAGACTGTAAGAAACTATAGAAGATCATGTGCACAGCCCAGACCATCACGGAAGCCAGCCGTCCATCCATGGACTCCACTTACACGGCCCATTACCAGGGAAAGACTGCCGACATCACTAAAGACCCCTCCCACCCCAGTAATGCTCTCCTACAACCTCTTCTGCCTGGCAGAAGGTACAGAAGCTTGAACACACCCAGCAGTAGGTTCAAGAGCAGCTTCTTCCCTGCCATTATTAGCCTGATGAAAGGCCTCTCTGACTTCAAATAATGTTGACCTTGCCTAGTGCACGTTCTGTACAACATAACCTGTATGCCTCTGTCTGGTTTTTCTCATCCTACGATCTGTATGTCCTTGCTTACTATGATCTGCCTATACTGCTCGTAAACAAAGCTTTTCACTGTATTTAAGTAAACGTGACAATAAATCAATCAAATCAAATCAGCTCATACATATTACGCAAACACCCCCTCACACGTACCACACACACCAACAATCATATCCACCAACACACACTCTCACATACCTACACCCATATACACGTCTATATATACAATCACACACTCAGACACAAACACAAATACACATCAACACACACTAATACACACCAACACTTGTGTCCACCAACACACTCATACACACCCCTTGCACATCTATACACACTAATGAGTACTCCTATATGCAGTCATACAAACTCTTGTAAACACCCATATTCACCAACACACGCTCATTTACACCAGAACATACTCTTACACACACACACGTACATCAGCAAACACTCATGCACACTAACCCCCACATGCACTAGTACACACCAATGAATATTCCTATATACATACAAACATGCTCCTACAAGTGCATGTACATCAACACATATTTATTTACATCAGAACATACTCTAACATAAACTTATATGCACCAACACAGTTCTACACTTCAAGCTCACTCACACATGAAGCTACAATATTTGTTTAGAGTGATGCTAGAAAAGCACAGCAGGTCAGGCAGCATCCGACCATGAAGCTACAATGTAAACCCTCCTGTTTCTGTATTCTATTCTGAGATATTTGTACTTCTATAAATCAGGCCTCAGCCTCTAACTTTAATTCCTGCACCATAGATGGACATGCTTTTGAATCTCAGGAGCCCCCTCCCTAAACTCTCCACTTTTGTGCCTCACTTTTCTCCTTTAAAACACTCTTTAAACTGACCTTTTAAACCATATTTTTTAGTCACCTATCCAGATATCTTCTTGTGTAGCTCAGTACGTACTGTTGATAGCACCTTGGATGATGTCGATTGTGTAGCTCAGTGTTGAATGGTCAGAGGAGGAAGATTTAAAAGGGACCTGAGGGAGAACATTTTCACACAGAGAGTGGTCCGTATGTGGAATAAACTGCCAGAGGAAGTGGCAGGTGCAGGGACAGTTACAACATTTCATATACTGGGACAGGTAGATGGATAGGAAAGATTTAGAGGCATATGGGCCAAATACAGGAAAGTGGGATTCGTTTAATTTGGGAAACTTGGTCGGCCTTTCTTGAGTTAGACTGAAGGGTCTGTTTCTGTACTGTACAATTCTATGTCTGCTGTGTAGCTCAATGTTGAACATTGACAGCACCTTAGAAGATGTCTGCTGTGTAGTTTAGTATTGAATACTGATAGCACCGTGGAAGGTGTCTGGTCTGTGCCTTTGTTTTGAGTACTCTCATGCTGAGCTAGTTCTTTGGAGAAGTAACAAAGAGGATTGATGAGGGCAGAGCAGTAGATGTGATCTATATGGACTTCAGTAAAGCGTTCAACAAGGGTCCCCATTGGAGACTGGTGAGCAAGGTTAGATCTCACTGAATACAGGGAGAATTAGCCATTTGGATACAGAACTGGCTCAAAGGTAGAAGACAGAGGGTGGTGGTGGAGGGTTGTTTTTCATACTGGAGGCCTGTGACCAGTGGAGTGCCACAAGGATCGGTGCTGGGCCCTCTACTTTTTGTCATTTATATAAATGATTTGGATGCGAGCATAAGAGGTACAGTTAGTAAGTTTGCAGATAACACCAAAACTGGAGGTGTAGTGGGCAGCGAAGAGGGTTACCTCAGATTACAACAGGATCTTGACCAGATGGGCCAATGAGCTGAGAAGTGGCAGATGGAGTTTAATTCAGATAAATGGAGGTGCTGCATTTTGGGAAAGCAAACCTTAGCAGGACTTATACACTTAATGG
>NW_025215166.1:7402-15852 GCF_004010195.1 Chiloscyllium plagiosum | reverse complement strand
CAGAGGGTGGTACGTGTATGGAATGAGCTGCCAGAGGATGTGGCGGATGCTGGTACAATTGCAACATTTAAGAGACATTTGGATGGGTATATGAATAGAAAGGGTTTGGAGGGATATGGGCCGAGTGCTGGCAGGTGGGACTAGGTTGGGTTGGGATATCTGGTCGGCATGGATGGGTTGGACTGAAGGGTCTGTTTCCATGCTGTACATCTCTATGACTCTATGTGGCAGAAAGCCACCCCCCCCCACCACAGCACTGAGGGAGCACTGCACTGCACCAATTGAGTTGCTGTGTCTCAGATGAGGTGTCAGTCCCCAGGCACAGTCCTCCTGCTCAGGCAAATCTACATTCCTATGGAACCACAAGGTGCAGGTGATTTATTCCCAATGCCCTGCCCCATAACTATCCCTCAACCAGCACAGAAAACAGCATTGCTGTTTGTGGAATCTTGCAGTGCATAAATTAGGTGATTACATTTCAAATGCATTTCATTGGCTCGAAAGCACGTTGAGATCATTGGTGATTGTCAAAAATGATAAATAAGTGAGGACAAAATGTATACTAAAGGTGCGAGAAGGATGCAGGATGTTATGTTGGAAATTCCAACTCTTAAACTGAAATAAATTGCATCAAATGCTCCTTGCCACTCTCCTGCCCCTGAAGTGAGTGGCTGCTGTTGGCTTTGTTTTCATTGTCTCAGTGTTAATTTACATCTCGGTTTACGCCTCAGCACATGACCTTTCAGAGTTGCTGTCAAACATGACTGCTGTTCCAGACAGAACTGCCAGTTCCAGGCAGTTCCCACAGCATAGGGAACAGGGCCAGAGCTGCACGGGGAGGTAAAAAAACCCAGCAGCTTTGTTTTTTTGAAACGTAGGAGACTTTAATCTCCCTTCTCTAGTGTTATCCTGGAGACCGAAACACCAGGAATGGATTTTGGAATTACATGCAGGGAGAAACCACAGATAATAAGAAGAATGTTCATTTGTATAGCGGTTTGCATCACAACCTGGGAACTTTACAACCAATGGAATATTTTTGATGTCTAGTCACTGATGTGGTGTGGCAAACATGACAGTGACCTTTCCACAGCACAGTGTTCGTGCAGACCCAGCTTCTCAAGGGAACAGCTTCTACATTTGACCCTGTGTAGCATCTCCAAGTCGATGGGCTCTGACTGAGCGGGGTCAGGATATGGGATTCAAGAAGTGGAGAGAAACTAGGAACAGAGCACTGAGTTGGACGATCAGCCATGATGGTGTGGAATGGCAGAGCAGGCTCAAAGGGATGAGTGGTCTACTCCTGCTCTAATTTCTATATTTCTAACTCATCAACTGCATTGATGGCGTTGGGGCCCAGCAGTTGAGGCAGGTAATCTGTGATCTAAAAGGTAGCCATCACTTCCACACCTCTCTCTACAGGTGATGAGTCGCTGACCCCCCAATCCTAATGTGACCGTCATTACTGCCCACACAAGAGTCTACCCATCACCAGGGCAGAGCAGTGTACCAGGGTGAGGGCCATCCAGGAGGGAACCCTGAGAGTAGAGGTGAACACTCACACCCTCAGCAACTGGACTCAAAGATCAATCAGCCACTCCTCCTCATTCCCCAACCTATTAATGGTCAAAGATCAGAGGCTGCTCAACAGAAAGATTTCAAAGACACTCGCAAGAGCTCACACGAAGAACCTCAGCTCCAAGTGGATGATCTGGGTGCCATCCACTTTCCTGTCTGCCCTCTGATAATCCTTGACTCCCTGGTCCATCAAAATCTGTCTAACTCTGCACTGAATATATTTGTAAATCCTCTTTCTGGAGAAGAGAGTTTTGAAAAAGACTGAGGGAACAATAAATTCTGTCTGAAAAGGGTGATCCCTCAATCCCTTAATATGTCCCATTATTATAGTCTTCCCCCACAAGAGGAAACATCCTCTGGGTATTGTTATGGACCAGACCAAACACCCTCAAAACATGTCAAGGAGATAACTTAGACCCTAACTTTTTCTTATTTTGAAGGCAAGTGTCTGACATTGCATTGCGAATGTAATTCGATTGGTCAAACTATTAGGTTTAAAGCAAAATACGCTCTATTCACACACTTTAGTTAAAATCCAGACATAATAAAAACTAAAGAATTGGCTTAACTGTAACGCTATGAAAGTACTGAACAAAATAATAAACTACTCATTAACTGTTCCAATATAGTAACATCCCATAAGCACAGTCTGGGCAAAGGCAAATTCAGCAAAATAGGTAGTCTCACATGGAATTCTAACAGCAGGAGGAGAACTCCAGATTTTTAGCTGTAGGAAAGAGAGATGTAGCAGCTTTCACAACCCCAACAGCTACTGAAAGCTGAACTAAAAATCCTGGTTCCATGAACGCTCGAACCCACTCAGTCAGGCTGATTATTCTGTTCCAAACATCCAAAGCCCTTACGATGTCTACGTTATTGGCTTGAGGCAGACCTTTCGGTATCTCTGTCTCAACCTCTCTTCATAAAATGAACTTGGACAAAATGCACCTCTTAAGGCCATAATATTGTCACATCCCTTATCCAATTCCTTCAAAATATTATGAATTAATAAGATTGCCTCTCATTCTCTACATTAACATATGCCTTTCAAGTGAACCTCCTGTGAACTGTTTTTAATGCAATTATATTCCTTTTTCTCAATCCTGAAATATTCCCTAATCCCATAATCCTAAAAACATTCCCCCTAATTCAATTTCCTCCTTCACCTCACAATGTGAGGGCACCCCACCTCCCAGTATTTCCAAGCTGAGGGCACCATGGGAGTGACTGGAACTGTTCTGCCAACCTACCCGCCCTCTCCAAAACTGGGCATAGCGTGAGGCCTCCAGTGGTCTGACCACTTGCCCCTCTCCACTGAGCAGGTCGGAGCAGTGTCCGTTACCCTCACCTTGACTCCCTCGATCCGGAAGCCAAGAGTAGAGGTGGAGCTGATGGTCTCTCTCCACTGCATGTAGCGTGGCTTGGTAACAGCACGCTGAGCCTTCTCCTCTTCTGTTGGTGCATCTGGATCCACCTCTACCATCTTCAGATACATGTCCCTCCTCAGGCTGGGCTTCTTCCTTGCTTTAGTCAGCTCCTCTTCCAGGTAGGTCCTGTGAAGATCACAAACAACAAGGTGAGAGCAGGGCATGGACTCCTTTTCAGTTACCCTGTACTCCTGACCATCATTCAACCTGCCACCTCTCTCCTTCTGGAGTCTTATAACGGACTGAAAATTGCCTCTTAGGGAGTATCCTGGTCAGGAGAGGCAATAATTTCGAAAGATCACTGGGCAGTTCTGGAGTTTTCACGACCTTACCCACATTGCCCTCTTGGTGCCCTAGGCCAGGAGTGTTCATCTTTGTGAGCTAGATGGAGAGGAGGATTCAAAGATGGATGGGTTAGCAATCAAGGTATCATTGACTCACGATGGCTCAGTGGCTAGCACTGCTGCCTCACAGCACCAGGGCCCCAGGTTCGATTCCAGCCTCGGGCAACTGTCTGTGTGGAGTTTGCACGTTCTCCCTGTGTCTGCGTGGGTTTCCTCCAACTGTCCAAAGATGTGCAAGTCATGTGAATTGGCCTTACTAAATCTCCCATAGTGATAGTTGCATTAGTAGGGGAATGGGTCTGGGTGGGTTACTCTTTGGAGGGTCGGTGTGGACTTGTTGGGTCGAAGGGCCTGTTTCCATACTGTAGGGAATCTAATCTAATCTTAGACTCCAAATCATCACAAGATCCAAGTGGGAGATTGATGGAAATTACTGTTTACAGGTAAATAGTGGGAGTCTTTGAAACAGGGAATGGTGGGACAAGTCGGCCAATGAGATAGTTCCTTCAAAACACTGGAATAGGTATGATGGGCCAAATGGTCTCCTGGTGTGCTGTCCAACTGTGAAATACTAGTTATTAGGACCAAGGTATAACAACAGTGCAAACATGGAGGTTTTGAAGCAAATATTAGATGATTGTTTAAGTGGAAATAATGTGCAAGGGAATGAAAAAAAAGGCACTCAGCCATGCTACATGTTCGGAGGAGTTATTGCAGGAGTCATCACATTATGTCCCTTATCCAACAGCCCCACCCCTACACAACTCCTGCCATTAGTCACAAACCTGTCAATTAGCACGAAAGTCCCACCCCTCAATTCTTCATTGGTCACAAACCCATCAATCATCACAACAGGCTCCCCCACCATGCACACACACACACACACACACATAGACACGCGCACACGCACTCCTGTCATTGGTCACAACCTTCTCAATTATTATAACAGTCCCAACTCTTCCTCACACTCCTGCCATTGGTCACAAACGCACTGATCATCACCACAACCCCAGCTACCCAATCCCACCAGCCATTGGTCATAACCCTGTCAATTATCACAACAGCCGCACAGCCCCCAAGTTCTGCCACCGTAACAATGAAGGTCCAGACAACACACACCTGACTCCCATTTTGCAGTCCATCACACAGGGCAGGTCAAACTCTGCTAGCAGGTCATCCATCTGGTTGTACCTCTCACCATCCTTCTCCACCTCACCGTGGTAAGCTGGCACATAGGGGCACAGAGCATCATCCATCAGCTGGTCCAGGCACCTCTGCTCACACTCACAATACTTCTTCAAAATCTTTCCATTTGCTCCAGCCTTGAAGCTACCTGTTGGAGAGAGTATGGATAGATATTACAAACTGTGTGGCTCCCTAGCTGACCAGCGCCGCCCCCCCCCCCAAAAAAAAACCACCCACCTCTTCAATCTCTTCATAATTACCCTTCATTCCCTTTCAGCTCAATTCCCCTCTGCAGCCCCCACCCCCCAGCCTTAGATGGCCCTCTGTGTGACAGCCTTTCATATGTCACTTTCTCAAAAGCTTTCCACAAGTTCAGATGCACAATTCATACATTCTCCAATGAGGAGACACTGATTTGATTGGGTTGAAACTTACTGGAGTTTGAGGAATTAGAATTGAGCATATTGCACGATATAAGATTATAATAAATGTGTGACCCAGGCAGAACCCAAACTGGGCGTCACCGAGCAGGTTATTGCTGAACGGGTGCTGTTTGATATCACCGTTGATGACCCCTTCCATCACTTTCCTGATGATCGAGAGAAGACTGATGGGGCGGTAATTGGTCAGGTCAGATTTGTCCTGCTGTTTGTGTACAGGATATACCTGGGCAATTTTCCACATTGCTGGCTAGATGCCAATATTCCAGAACAATCCATAAAAATGATTTAGCGTTTTTAAATGAATTTCAGTTTCACCCACTAGTTAAGAGTGGAGATCCTCAATATGCTTTTTTTAAAAAAACTGCAGCAACAATGATTTCTTGTTATTCTCCTATCCCTGATGATCTGTCAACTTACTACACACATTATTCCTCAGAGCACTGAAGGAGTAATTGGGATAAAGGTTACATTTTTTCAATTCTATGTAACTGGCTCCCTTAATTAATTTAAAAGGAAGACATCAGATTAAGTTTGGGCTCTTATATAACTTTTAGTTAAAAATGGTTTGCATTTTCTTTGTAAGTGATTTGTTTGGACACATTTGCATTGGAAATTCAGCTCTTGAGATACTGAGATGCTATAGGTCCTTTACTCGCAATAGTTCAAACCTGAGGTCAGCGCAGTTTGAGGGAACAACGGTTGATTAAGATTCAAGGCAGACAGCCCCTCTGAACACAGGGATCAATCATACTCAAAGACATCCAACAGATTTCTGTCCATTCACTTCCACATGACTTCATCTGAGGCACTAACCCAGTTCTTATGATCCCTGTGTTTAGATTTTGTACAATTGCATTCTGCTTTCAGCTGCTGGAATTTCACAGCACGGTGTCCAGGTTTCGGAAAAGACTATCAGCAGCTAGTCAATCCCATGAGCTTGAAGGAAGTGCCTGTCACAACTCAGGAGCACAATCTATCGCTGAAGAATACCGAATTGGGTCAAAAAGCTCAGTGAAAAGAGATAGGACTGATGATGTAGGATGGGATAGAGTATCAGATGGGAATAACATGTAATGGAATAATGTACATGGTGGGATAATGCAGAGATTGTGATGATGTATGTGATGGGATAATATATATCATAGAATGATGCATAGGAAGGGTAAATATATGGATAGCGTGATGTATGGATGGGGTGATATATGGTTGGGGTGGGGTATGGATGGGTTGATGCATGGGAGGGGTGGTGTACGGAATATGTATGTGAATAACCTGGGAGTGTGTGGATAACCTGGGAATGTTTAAATAACCTGGCAATGTGTGGATAACCTGGGATTGTTTAAATAACCTAGGAATGTGTGGATAACTTGGGAGTGTTTAAATAACCTGAGTGTGTGTGGCTAACCTGGGAGTGTTTAAATAACCTGGGAATGTGTGGATAACCTCGGAGTGTTTAAATAACCTGGGAATGTGTGGATAACTTGGGAGTGTTTAAATAACCTGAGTGTGTGTGGATAACCTGGGAGCAGTCATTGTTTGGGGTGAGAACCTACCTGCATGTCCTGCTAGCTGTATCCATGGATACCGTTTCTTGAAGGACATTACAAAGGGTGACCAATGCACCATGTTCTTGATCTTCCTCCAGGATTTACTCTGAAACACAGAGAGAGAGAGTGGTTAGGGGCAGGGAGAGACATCAGTAAAGACACACCTCTGGTAATACATAGCCTAGAAGATAGTGGCTGGCCCCAGAACTACAGCCATAGCTAGTGGTGATCTTCACTCTGCAATGCCCCATTTCCTGACGACAACCAGCAAGTTGGCTGTTTGGATTTATAGAGGGCAATGTTCCAATAAATCACTGAAAGACCGGGGAAACCAATACCATCCCGACAGCCTTAAGCAAATTGAGAATTAGCCTAACCTCCAGACTGGCCCTTATCAAACTGGAAATGAGCCTGCAGGGGGATATTCCAGAATCTGTATCCAAGCATCACTTCATCCTGAGGAATTACAAATCTGGTGCCAATCACACAGGCGAGTGCAGCATATCCATCGATGAGACACATCCGATATTACTCAGCAAGTGCTTGCATTGCACCGTTATTATACCCTCTCTCCCTACACCCTTCTCTTACTCTTTTTCCTCCTGTATTTCTCTTTGTCTTGGATATGAATCAGTGCCCAATACCTGGATGTTAATCAGTGCCCACGACCTGGATGTTAATCAGTGCCCAATACCCGGATATGAATCAGTGCCCACTACCTGGATGTAAATCAGTGCCCACTACCTGGATGTGAATCAGTGCCCACGACCTGGATGTGAATCAGTGCCCACTACCCGGATGGTAATCAGTGCCCACTACCCGGATGTGAATTAGTGCCCAAGACCTGGATGTGAATCAGTGCCCACTGCCTGGATGTGAATGAGTGCCCACGACCTGGATGTTAATCAGTCCCCACTACCCAGATGTTATTCAGTGCCCACTACCCAGATGTTAATCAGTGCCCACTACCCAGATGTGAATCAGTGCCCACTACCTGGATGTTAATCAGTGCCCACTACCTGGATGTGAATCAGAGCCCTCTACCTGGATGTTAATCAGTGCCCACTACCCAGATGTTAATCAGTGCCCACTACCTGGATGTGAATCAGTGCCCACTACATGGATGTGAATCAGAGCGCTCTACCCGGATGTGAATCAGTGCCCACTACCTGGATGTGAATCAGTGCCCACTACCCGAATATTAATCAGTGCCCACTACCTGGATGTGAATCAGTGCCCACTACCTGGATGTGAATCAATGCCCACTACCTGGATGTGAACCAGTGCCCACTACCCGGATGTGAATCAATGCCCACTACCTGGATGTGAATCAGTGCCCACTACCTGGATGTTAATCAGTGCCCACTACCTGGATGTTAATCAGTGCCCACTACCCGGATGTGAATCAGTGCCCACTGCCTGGATGTGAATCAGTGCCCACTAACCAGATGTGAATCATGCCCACTACCTGGATGTGAATCAGTGCCCACGACCTGGATGTGAATCAGTGCCCACTACCTGGATGTGAATCAGTGCCCACGACCTGGATGTGAATCAGTGCCCACTACCTGGATGTGAATCAGTGCCCACTACCTGGATGTGAATCAGTGCCCACTACCTGGATGTGAATCAGTGCCCACTACCTGGATGTGAATCAGTGCCCACTACCTGGATGTGAATCAGTGCCCACTACCTGGATGTGAATCAGTGCCCACTACCTGGATGTGAATCAGTGCCCACTACCTGGATGTGAATCAGTGCCCACTACCTGGATGTGAATCAGTGCCCACTACCTGGATGTGAATCAGTGCCCACTACCTGGATGTGAATCAGTGCCCACTACCTGGATGTGAATCAGTGCCCACTACCTGGATGTGAATCAGTGCCCACTACCTGGATGTGAATCAGTGCCCACTACCTGGATGT
>NW_025215166.1:0-575 GCF_004010195.1 Chiloscyllium plagiosum | reverse complement strand
ATTAGGGGGTTTATAATACAATCCCAATAAGGTGATCATCCCTTTCTTATTTCTCAGTTCCACCCAAATAACTTCCCTGGATGTATTTCCGGGAATATCCTCCCTCAGCACAGCTGTAATGCTATCCCTTATAAAAAACACCACTCCCCCTCCTTTCTTGCCTCCTTTTCTATCCTTCCTGTGACATTTGTATCCTGGAACATTAAGCTGCCAGTCCTGCCCATCCCTGAGCCATGTTTCTGTAATTGCTATGATATCCCAGTCCCATGTTCCTAACCATGCCCTGAGTTCATCTGTCTTCCCTGTTAGGCCCCTTGCATTGAAATAAATGCAATTTAATTTATTAGTCCTACCTTGTCCTTGCCTTCCCTGACTGTTTGACTTACTTCTGTTCTCTACTCTACCAGTCTCAGATTGATCCCTTTCCTCACTATCTCCATGTGTCCCTCCCCCCCACCTTACTAGTCTAAATCTTCCCAAGCGGTTCTAGCAAATTTCCCTGCCAGTATATTAGTCCCGTTCCAATTTAGGTGCAATCTGTCCTTCTTTACAGGTCACATCTACCCCAAAAGAGA
>NW_025215165.1:64494-67944 GCF_004010195.1 Chiloscyllium plagiosum | reverse complement strand
AATTCCTCTGCTTCCGCTCCATCTGCTCGGATGAGGAGACATTCCACTGATCACAGATGTCCACCCGTTATGAACAACGTGCTTTTCCTCCTTCTGTCATTCACTGCACCACCTCCATTTCCCGTTCCATTGCTCTAAAACCACACCCCTCTCCAAACGCAATAAAGTTAGAGTCCCCATTGTCCTCAACTATTACCAATCTTCATATGCAATGCATCATCCTCAAACACTTTCACCAACTCCAACTAGACCACACCACCAAGAACATCTTCCTCTCCCCACCGCTGGCTGCCTTCCACAAGGACTGTTCCATTATACAATTCTTGGTTTGTGCCACTTGCCCATCTACCCTCCCGAACCTCCAGAAACCTTCCCTTGCAACCCAAAATGATGCAAAGCCTGCTGGTACACCAACCCCTCCCCTCCATCCAGGGTCCCAAACAGTCCTTCCAGATGAGACAGAGGTTCACCTGCTTCTCCTCCAACCTAGTTCACTGCATCAGGTGCTCGCGATGTGGTCTTCTCTACATTGGGAAGACCAAATATAATCTTAGGGAACGTTTCACCGAGCATCTCAGCCAGGCCTGCAGGAGCCGACCAGACCTCTCAGTCCCCACCCATTTTAATTCCCCTTCCCATTCCCTTTCCGACATGACCATCATCAGCCTCCTCCATTGTCACAATGAACCAAACCACAAATTGGAGGAACAATTCTTCATCTTCCATCTGGGAGGCTACAGCCCAGATGACTCAACATTAAGTTCTCCAATTTCAAATAACTACTCTTTCCTTCCCCCGATTCCCTTCCCAGCCCCTCTCCCTCCCTTCCACTCCTGCATGCCAGCTACCGGATTCATTCCTTCCATTGACCAACCAAGTTGTACCGTCTACCTGTCATCACCTATCCTCACTTCATCATCCTGTCCCCACTACCCCCTTTGTCTGCAGCTTTCTCGACAACTAACCCCATTCCTGAAGAAGGGTTAACCCGAAACATCAACTTCTCCACCGTCTAATGCTGCCTGACTTCCTGTGTTCTTCCAGCCTCCTGCCTGTCATTGAATGGAACCAGCAGGAAAGGGTTAGATCATCAAGTGTCAGGGTCATCAACAAATGGGAATGGGGCATGCTACAGACAGATGCATTGAGACGGTCAATCACAAAGAGAAGACCAAACTGGAAATGAAACACTAATACACAGTGGACGGAATTTAATGTCAGAAAGTGTGAGACCATGCACTTGGGTCAGAATAATCTAAAGGCCGACTATTATTTAAAGAGTGAGAGATTCCAACAAAGTGCAGTACAGAGTGATCTAGGTAGTTTTGTGCATGAAACACAGAAAGTTAGTGCAGGTACAGCAAGTAATTGAGAAGGCGAATGGAATTTTCACCTTTATTGCTGGGGGTTGGAATTTAAAAGTAGAGAAATCCTGTTAAAACTATCGAGGGTGTTAGTGAGCCTGCATTTAGAGTATTGTGTGCAATTTTGGTCCCTGTATTTAAAAAGGATGGACAGCTATTGGAGGCTTCATCCTGCTCCTATTTCTCATGTCCTTGTGTGCTCCAGTGTCCTTCCCTCACAGCAGAGCTGGTTGGAGCCTGCCTGCAGTAGCAGCCTCCAGTCTCTGGGTGGTGCTGCCAAATGATCTGCCTTGCCCAGGCTGTCACAATTCCCACATTGCAACAATGTCTGGACTTTGGAAGTATTCCATTGGCTGTAAAATATTTCCAAACGTCCTAAGTTCAAGGAACGTATAACAAACATATAATTTTGTCTCCTTTTATATTTTATCTCCATGCCTTCCCAGCTGTCGCCTGACATCATCACACACTTGTGTAAAATCTAGAATGAATCATGAATCTCTGGGAGAACTTAATCTATGACAACACTGAGACTAATGCCGACCTCCTCAGTGGGCTTTGAGGGTAAAGGTCAACAGCAGTCTCACTGGGACTTGATCAGGGTTGTCTTGATCGTGATCCAGTCAGTCAGTGTTTTTATCTGGGTCCAGATAGTACAGACCAACCTCAGACCCTGTAATCTGATTGAAGTGAAGGGCTTTCACACATGGCTCACACACATCGTGAAGCAGGGATTACACATTTCATGAGGGTAAATGAGACCCACACCGTGTCCCCAACACTTTTTTGTTGTGACATATGTCCTTGGGAAATTGGTTTGGTTTATATTTTCTCAATTGTATTTAGGTTTTATGAGGTGATTCTGGAACAAGAATTCCAATTCAATATTTTGTGTAGCAGCAGATCTACTGAAGGACGTGCTTTCATTTGGAGTTTGCCCAGGTTTCTGTCCAGGCTGATACAGCATGATCTACCGGTGCTACTCCTATTGGGCTAAACCATCATAGACCAGGGAATCTGATGGGCACTTTCTCTTTGTGCCGGCAAAGGGAAGGATTTGCTTTTACTGCAATGGCAGCCAAAGAAATTAGTCAGTGGAGGTAGTTCCAGCTGAATATAATGTTCTGATGTTCATGATGGGATTAACCTCGACAGTTCCCACTTGCCTTTACACCGACAGTGGAACAGGAAGTCACTACGCAGTGGTCTCCTGGCTCACACTGAGAAACCAAGTTGATGGTATAACTGCAGAGAGCAAGACAATGGCTTGGACTCACCAAACAACCAGAGGCTTCAGCCAACAACTGGGTCACAGGCAAATGGAGGGTTGTGTAAACTTCCAGTATCTCGGGAACAAACACAACTACTGAGCTACAAAACTGAACAGGATATTTTTATGACAAATTGGCATTACAAAATTAAATAAAAACACAATATGCATAAAACCTGAGTACAATTTAATTTCAGAGACTACAGCATTTTCTTTTAAAGCTGTATGATAATGAGATGAGAATTCAAACAGCCACCCACTCCGTCAAACGGTGTTGAAGTTGCATTGTCCTCATTATAACACATTTGCAAGCTTCTTAATAACACGAAAGGGGAGAGAAACTTTGCAAACTGTATTAACACGAATGAGGATCCGTTAAAAACTAGGACCATGATGTTAAATGTTAAATAACACTGATGCATTCACATCATTAGTTTGCTAAATGATGTTAAAAAGTCTGCCAACTACTTTCATGAAGACGGAGTATTTAAATCTCAAGAGGCATGGATGACTTTTTTTCAGTACTATGCAAGGAAACAGCAGCTGACATAAGAACTCCAACAAACTAAAGATAACAGGCACTGAATGCAGAGCAGGCTCCTGAGAGAGAGAAAAAAAATCAACAGCAGAGATCTGTCCAGTGCTGGGAGCATTTTAGACAAGACACCTTGTTGCCAGATTGGAACTGCAGCTTGAAAACTCCAGTACGGTCAGAAAGAGAAAAAGGACAATGTGCAGATTGTTGAACAGGCCCCTACACCTGGGCCTGAGGCAGGAGCCCAAGCTCCAACACACTGGCCTCACTTCACACCAACC
>NW_025215165.1:55063-63971 GCF_004010195.1 Chiloscyllium plagiosum | reverse complement strand
GATAGATTTTTGATAAGCAATGACTGTCTACTTCCTCACTACAAACATTCAGAGGTTTCATTTCTATGTTTGAACAAGAGTTCCAAAGATCTATGACCTCAAGCAAGAAAGAAAACCTGCTTATCTTGGTCTTAAATGAGGGAACTTATTTTAGTTTTATATTCTCCCTGAAAAGGAGTCATTCTTTTCACATCCACGCTGTATTCTATGGTCATGTTGATATGGCATCTGCTTTAATCAGCTGCTCTGTCATGAGAACAACTACCTATCCTGCCACCTTCAGTGACTGATGCTCATAAACATCCACGTCCTACTGCCCCTACACCCACCCATACTTGTACCCTTTAGTTTATTTGTCTCTCCACATTTTCCTTCCAAAATGAACCAGTGACAGCTCTTTCCATGAAATTCTATCCACAACCATCTGCTCATTCCATTAACTTACATATATATATATTTTGAAGTTAGACACTATCTTCTTTATCAGCCACAATACATCCAAGTTTCAAACCATCAGCAAATTTTGAAATTATGCCTTGTACACTCAGGTTAACATAGATTTAATTATTTTAAATAGTTTTTAAAGTGAACTATCATATAAACTATTGTAAATTATACCTAAAATTTATTGCTCATCTGTAGTTACTGGGACTGAGTTCTGAGCCAAATCATGGGGCCATTAAGAATGAATCGCGTCACTGTGGGACTGGATTCACAAACCGGGTGATGACTGGGTTCCCTTGTCCAAACTACATTCATGAACATGACATTGAGTTTCATGGTTTTTGTTTTGTTTAGACCCCAGCACCTTCCTTGCCAGATATGACACGGCACACCACCGCCCTCTCCAGGACAATTTGGGAAGGGCAACAAATAACAGCCACTTTCGTGCCCGCCCATCCCAGGAGAAATCAAAATAAACGAGATATACTTCAAATGATCAAACTGGTGAGGCTTGAATTAATCTCTTTGAAAAACTGGAGCTAGGCTAAAAGTAGAGCCATGACATGGGTGAACCTGGTTTGTCAGACTGAAAGGTGGAGTGTCCTTCTGATTGACACTGGGATCAGGCACAAAATGAATTACACTCAAAAGACCGAACACACGGCTATCAAAGCGGGTCACCAAACTGCAAAGAGCAGCAATTTATCTGGAAGAACTCCACAGGTATCAATGGGTGTAAGAGCATTAGGCGGGCAAGTGCCAGTTATTGCTGAACACACCGGAAGCACAATCACACATAAAGGGAAGCTATTTGGGATAGAGCAGGGAAACGGGAATAATTGAAATCTCTGCTCAGAGCTGGAAGGGGTTTTCTCGGTTGTAACTCCTCTGAGAACGATAAAGGTTGAAGGGCCGTTATTATTATAAACAACACTGCAGCGCGCAAGAAAGAATGTTGAGTGAGATATCTCCTTTAAATTGGGAACAATATCAGAAACAAAGGTCAATGTGATTTTGGATTGAATATTGAGAGTGAGGCGATGGAGGGGAGAGTGACCATGGCAGCTGCCCTGAAGAATGATTAGGTAATGTCCAGAATATGGTGCACAGTTAGGGGCTGCTTTGAGGGACAATACATAATGGACAGGGACAGGGGATCTCGGTCACAAAGTTTTATTTCGGGATGTAGATTTCTTTATACAGAAGGTGGTAAGAATTTGCAATTTTCTGCCACAGACTGTTAAAACAAAACCAATTCATGTTTTATTCTCTGGTGAGACATGGGCGCTACTGGCTGGCCAGCCTTTCCTGCCTGTCCCACATTTTCTTTGAACGTGGTGAGGAGCTGCCTTCCTGAACCTGCTGCAGCCATATGCTGTAGGTAGACCCAGAATGCCCTGAGGGAGAGAATTCCCTGATTTTAACCCAGTGACAGTGAAGGAACAAGGATGTATTTCAAAGTCAGGATGACGAATGGTCTGGGGAAAATCTTACAGATGGCAGTGTTCCCATTTTTGTGTACTATTTTAAAAGGTATTTAATAACCTGAAAAAGAGGAATAATAAAGGGAAAGTAATGCTAGAAAGCATTCAACTGGATGGTGATGGACTAATTATTGCGGTGACTTTTTGGGCAGAGTTGGCTGTTCTTGTCCAGCAGCAACATACTCCATGGTAACGCTTCATTGCATTCCAAAAGAACACGTTAAAACCTCAAAACTCTGACCTTGCACAAAGACAGTATGAATTATTGACAGATTTTATGACTTGGCTAAGTTGGTAGAACTCCTTCCATGGAGTCAGAAAGGTTTGGGTTCAGTCCACTCTAAGTTGGGTCAACAATGATCTCACCCATCAGAGAGATCAGAACTGCTGGGGGGCTCCTTTTGGTTCCTGGGGAGGTCCCCAGTTGGAAGCGAGCAGAGCAATGCTTGTTGGAGGCAGGGCTCTACTGGAGACCTTGGCTTATTATGGAATCCCAGACCAAATGCAACTAAAGGCAGGTGTGGGTCATGGGAGAGGTGGCAGTTTAACATGAGGACATCATCTGAAGCTCGGTCCATTGATTGGACACATTGTGGGAAAGCCAAGCCGATTTAATCCCTGAGCTGCCATACAATCAGGATAGATTCAGGAATTTAGGGGTCAATTGGTTCCTCAGTCTAGGTGATCTCATCTGATGGTGGCTGAGAATTCCAGTTCATTACTTCGATCCTGATATTCATTGGGAGAGGTTTGCTGCCATTGGCGGCATTGAAATGGGCCACTTGAATAATTAAGTTTGCCTCGAGTCATGTTTCCAACTGTATTAAATCTAGCCCAAAGCGTAAAAATCAAAACTGATGTTTCATTTGCAAAACTGAGAGAAGATGCGGAGGTTGGGGGATTGGCCATACTAAATTACTCATTATGCCCAAGAGATGTCCAGGCTAGCAAATGGAAAATGACATGGAAAACGCAGGGTTACGGGGATAGGGTAGAGGAGGTGTGGGTCTGGGTGGAATGGTCTTCAAAGAGCCGGTACGAGCTTGCTGGGTTGTGTGGCCTGCTTCCACACTGAAGGGATTCCTCGATTCTATGATTCTATGAAGGTCAGACAGGATCTCGACAGTGGAGAGAGGGTATTCTGATGTTCAAAAATTCTTATACAAAGAAACACAAAAAATATATATTAACCATCAGAGCATACAAACTGAGCGGCAAAATGACACATTCTCCAGTCATATACCAGGTACAGAAAGGAGATCAGGAAAAATATTTTGATGCAGTTATTGGAATTTAATGATGAATGATGTATAAACTGAGTGCTACATTCAAAAAAAGACAGAATTATTTTTTAGAATTTCAACAGGTCTAAAGCAAAAGAGGAAATCAGGATCAAATAGTCATTTGAGAATCTGGAACTTGAGTGAGAGAAAGTTCTTCGTATGAAAACATTTCATTTTGCCTTGATTTCTCTCCATGGATGATGCTTGACCCGCTGGGGTCTCCAGTCTACATGGTGTTTGCCTTTGCTGTGCTATTTCTTGCAAATTGCCCTGATGTGCGCAAGACAAAAGCTTCGACAAAATGTTTCTTTTTTCAGCAGCACTCAAATCCAGATCAGTTTGGAGAGAAAGCAGGGCCATGGAATCATCTTCCTTCCAACTTCAGTGACTGATGCACATAAACATCCAGGTCCGACTGCCCCTACACCCACCCATACTTGTACCCTTTAGTTTGTTTGTCTCTCCACATTTTCCTTCCAAAATGAACCAGTGACAGTCTTTCCATGAAATTCTATCCACAACCATCTGCTCATTCCATTAACTTACATATATATATTTTGAAGTTGGACACTATCTTCTTCATCAGCCACAATACATCCAAGTTTCAAACCATCAGCAAATTTTGAAATTATGCCTTGTACACTCAGGTTAACATAGATTTAATTATTTTAAATAGTTTTTAAAGTGAACTATCATATAAACTATTGTAAAATATACCTCAAAAATTATTGGTCATCTGTAGTTACTGGGACTGAGTTCTGAGCCAAATCATGGGGCCATTAAGAATGAATCATGTCACTGTGGGACTGGATTCACAAACCGGGTGATGTCTGGGTTCCCTTGTCCAAACTACATTCATGAACATGACATTGAGTTTCATGGTTTTTGTTTTGTTCAGACCCCAGCACCTTCCTTGCCAGATATTACACGGCACACCACCGCCCTTTCCAGGACAATTTGGGAAGGGCAACAAATAACAACCACTTTCGTGCCCGCCCATCCCAGAAGAAATCAAAATAAACGAGATATACTTCAAATGATCAAACTGGTGAGGCTTGAATTAATCTCTTTGAAAAACTTGAGCTAGGCTAAAAGTAGAGCCATGACGTGGGTGAACCTGGTTTGTCAGACTGAAAGGTGGAGTGTCCTTCTGATTGACACTGGGATCAGGCACAAAATGAATTACACTCAAAAGACCGAACACACGGCTATCAAAGCGGGTCACCAAACTGCAAAGAGCAGCAATTTATCTGGAAGAACTCAACAGGTATCAATGGGTGTAAGAGCATTAGGCGGGCAAGTGCCAGTTATTGCTGAACACACCGGAAGCACAATCACACATAAAGGGAAGCTATTTGGGATAGAGCAGGGAAACGGGAATAATTGAAATCTCTGCTCAGAGCTGGAAGGGGTTTTCTCGGTTGTAACTCCTCTGAGAACGATAAAGGTTGAAGGGCCGTTATTATTATAAACAACACTGCAGCGCGCAAGAAAGAATGTTGAGTGAGATATCTCCTTTAAATTGGGAACAATATCAGAAACAAAGGTCAATGTGATTTTGGATTGAATATTGAGAGTGAGGCGATGGAGGGGAGAATGACCATGGCAGCTGCCCTGAAGAATGATTCGGTCATGTCCAGAATATGGTGCACAGTTAGGGGCTGCTTTGAGGGACAATACATAATGGACAGGGACAGGGGATCTCGGTCACAAAGTTTTATTTCGGGATGTAGATTTCTTTATACAGAAGGTGGTAAGAATTTGCAATTTTCTGCCACAGACTGTTAAAACAAAACCAATCCATGTTTTATTCTCTGGTGAGACATGGGCGCTGTTGGCTGGCCAGCCTTTCCTGCCTGTTTCACATTTTCTTTGAACGTGGTGAGGAGCTGCCTTCCTGAACCCGCTGCAGCCATATGCTGTAGGTAGACCCAGATTGCCCTGAGGGAGAGAATTCCCTGATTTTAACCCAGTGACAGTGAAGGAACAAGGATGTATTTCAAAGTCAGGATGACGAATGGTCTGGGGAAAATCTTACAGATGGCAGTGTTCCCATGTGTGTACTATTTTAAAAGATATTTAATAACCTGAAAAAGAGGAATAATAAAGGGAAAGTAATGCTGAAAAGCATTCGACTGGATGGTGATGGACTAATTATTGTGGTGACCTTTTGGGCAGAGTTGGCTGTTCTTGTCCAGCAGCAACATTCTCCATGGTAACGCTTCATTGCATTCCAAAAGAACACGTTAAAACCTCAAAACTCTGACCTTGCACAAAGACAGTATGAATTATTGACAGATTTTATGATTTTTTAAAGTTTCAGCCTTGGCTAAGTTGGTAGAACTCCTTCCATGGAGTCAGAAAGGTTTGGGTTCAGTCCACTCTGAGATGGGTCAACAACGATCTCACCCATCAGTGACAGAACTGGTGGGGAGCTCCTTTTGGTTCCTGGGGAGGTCCCCAGTTGGAAGCGAGCAGAGCAATGCTTGTTGGAGGCAGGGCTCTCACTGGAGACCTTGGCTTATTATGGAATCTCAGGCCAAATGCAACTAAAGGCAGGTGTGGGTCATGGGAGAGGTGGCAGTTTAACATGAGGACATCATCTGAAGATGGGTCCCTTGATTGGACACATTGTGGGAAAGCCAAGATGAATTAATCCCTGAGCTGCCATATAATCAGGATAGATTCAGGAATTTAGGGGTCAATTGGTTCCTCAGTCTAGGTGATCTCGTCTGATCCAGTTCATTACTTCAATCCTGATATTCATTGGGAGAGTTTTGCTGCCATTGGCGGCATTGAAATGGGCCACTTGAATAATTAAGTTTGCCTCGAGTCATGTTTCCAACTGTATTAAATCTAGCCCAAAGCGTAAAAATCAAAACTGATGTTTCATTTGCAAAACTGAGAGAAGATGTGTAGGTTGGGGGATTGGCCGTGCTAAATTACTCATTATGTCCAAGAGATGTCCAGGCTAGCAAATGGAAAATGACATGGAAAACGCAGGGTTACGGGGATAGGGTAGGGGAGGTGTGGGTCTGGGTGGAATGGTCTTCAAAGAGCCGGTACGAGCTTGCTGGGTTGTGTGGCCTGCTTCCACACTGAAGGGATTCCTCAATTCTATGATTCTATGAAGGCCAGACAGGATCTCGACAGTGGAGAGAGGGTATTCTGATGTTCAAAAATTCTTATACAAAGAAACACAAAAAATATATATTAACCATCAGAGCATACAAACTGAAAGGCAAAATGACATATTCTCCAGTCATATACCAGGTACAGAAAGGAGATCAGGAAAAATATTTTGATGCAGTTATTGGAATTTAATGATGAATGATGTATAAACTGAGTGCTCCATTCAAAAAAAGACAGAATTATTTTTAGAATTTCAACAGATCTAAAGCAAAAGAGGAAATCAGGATCAAATAGTCATTTGAGAATCTGGAACTTGAGTAAGAGAAAGTCCTTCGTATGAAAACATTTCATTTTGCCTTGCTTTCTCTCCATGGATGATGCCTGACCCGCTGGGGTCTCCAGTCTACATGGTGTTTGCCTTTGCTGTGCTATTTCTTGCAAATTGCCCTGATGTGTGCAAGAGAAAAGCTTCGACAAAATGTTTCTTTTTTCAGCAACACTCAAATCCAGATCTGTTTGGGGAGAAAGCAGGACCATGGAATCATCTTTCCCTGCAGGGAGGGAGGGAGTGTGTGGGGAATCTCCCATGGGCAGGGCTCTCCTGGCTGCCACCACATCAGGAAGGCTGGAGCTTGATGATCGAGCTGAATGGACAGGGCTCACTCTCACAGTCCTCAGGGCCATGGAGCCTCTTGTGATGGGAGCATCTGCTTGGTGTCAGGGCAGACAATGACATTACAGTGGGATTGGAAATGGGGCAACTCAACACTGGATGTTGCACAATGGCTGCACTGACTCTTCCTCTCTGCCTGATCCCTCCAGGAGTGAACATGGATGTACAGAATAGCTTGGTTTTTGAAGAAGGCATGTGCAATGGAACATTATTCTCCAGCTGAATGTCACCAGCTTGGTGCTAGAAAATGTTCCTTTATTCATTGAGCCGAGATTCTTGCTCCTGACCCAGCAGATTGGTGTTGAGTGGAGTTTCAGGAGATAAAGAGAGGCTGAGAAGGGAAGGAATGAGCAATTGAATATATCTGCTTCTCAAATTTCCCAGCAACAGTGACAGCTCAGGATTTAGACACGAATGAGGAAGGCTGAAGCGTTGAAGAAATCTTTCACACAGAGAGTGTGCATGAGTGGGTATAGAGAAAAGACCATTCAATTGTTTTGAACTTACAAATTAGAGTCTGAATTCAGCCATTCAATCCTTCAAGACTTCTCGACCAATCAATAGGACCATGGCTGATGTGATTTTGCTTCCAATGCCAGATTCCCATCCATCACAGAATGGTAAATGCACAACAAAAGTGGACAGAAAAGCCAGATCCTGAACTACAACAGCCACCCAACACACACAGGAGAAGCTGCATTCGGCCCCTGTTCAATAGGGCTACAACACACTGCAGCACTCCAGAGCTGCGAAGAGAAGAACACTTCTACAAAGTCTTCACCAAGAATGGATTTTCCTGCAACTTCATCCGCAGATACCTAACAGACAAACAACACGATGAAGACATGCTACAACCTAACTCACTAGCCACACTACCTTATATTAAAAAAAAAGCCACAGAACTGACAGCCAGACTTGGCCAACCATGGAACGGTGGCTCAGTGGTTAACTCTGACGCCCCACAGTGGCAAGGATCCAAGTTCAATTCCCACATCAGGCAACTGTCTGTGTGGAGTTTGCACATTCTCCCCGTGTCTGCATTGATTTCCTCTGGGTGCTCCGGTTTCCTCCCACAATCCAAAGATGTGCAGGTCAGGTGAATTGGCCATGCTAAATTGCCCCTAGTGCTAGGTGCATTAGTTGGTGTCAGTATTGGGCAGAGGACTGGGTCTGGGTGGGTTACTCTTTGGAGGGTCGGTGTGGACTTGTTGGGCCGGAGGGCCTGTTTCCATACTGTAGGGAATCTAATCACTCATAAACCGCCCAGAAACTGACAGCCATGCTCAGACAACAATGCATGAGAACAAAAGAACCAAAATCAATCATGTGAAAGACAAATGTAGTTTACAAGGTTCCATGCAAAGCCTGCACGAAACACACAGGACACACAGCCAGACAACTAGCCATCCACATCCATGAACACCAATGAGTCACTAAACCCCATGAGCAGCTGTCCTGAATAGCTATATACACAGATGACAAGGACCACAAATTCGATTGGGCCAACACTATGATCATAGGACAAGCTCAAAAGAGGGCAGCCAGAAAATTTCTAGAGCCATGGGCTCCACCAATAAACACATTGACCGAGACCCAGTATACCGACCACTGAAATGAACATTCCCAAACCAGCAACCGGAAACAGCAGGAATGGAACCAAATAAATTCAAGAAGACACAGTACAACAGCGCTTCACAGGAAGCTCCAAAGCTCTCTGAAATGAACATTCCCAAACCAGCAACCGGAAACAGCAGGAATGGAACCAAATAAATTCAAGAAGACACAGTACAACAGCGCTTCACACGAAGCTCCAAAGCTCTGAAGGTGTCAACTAGACAGGGGACAAAATGTCTACAAATCAACTTCCCAGCTCGGCGAACATACCCACAACT
>NW_025215165.1:45695-53405 GCF_004010195.1 Chiloscyllium plagiosum | reverse complement strand
CTAACTGTAGTATTGCCCTCCTGCTCCCGGGACCCCATTGCCCTCTCTATTCTCCTCCTCGTGTTCCGTGCCTTGAGGGTGGAGGGTTTCACTTCACACACCCTTTCTCTGAGGCTTCAGCTCGGGCCATTTCCAAAGCACACACGAGAGAGAGACTGAATCTTCTTCATCTTTATTACCCTTTTACAGATTGACATTGACAGAAAACAGACTGCAATTAACAGCCCAGACAAAGGAAGCTGCTCAAATTCACAGCCACATTGGAACTTGAGGAAAACACTTGTGGAGATTTTCTCAATAACCTGAGAACCTGTCCCTTTAAACAGTGACAAAACCTTAAGGTGGAACTGACGGCTGAGCAGGAAGGAGATCTGGTTTACTGAAGCAGAGACTTCTGAGGTTCACATTGTTTTTGTACAGCTGACAGTTTTCAATATCTTTGAAAGGTTATGCTTGTTATCGCAAGTCAACACTGTCCCCAACAAACAGTCTCCTGGACAGGGACAGAATAGGGTTAGATCCAGAATAAAGCTCTTTCCATACTGTTCCCACCAAAGACACCCAGGAGAGGGACAAGATAAGAAACAGAATAAAGCTGTCTCCACACTGTCCTCGTCAATACTCCCAGGACAGGGACAGCACTGGGTTCTCAACAGTGTCACAGTAACCTGCCTTAACCCCGGAACCTCAGAGCCTCCCAGAGGCCAGTCTCAAAAAGGAAGAGAGTTGAAATTCAGTGCTGACAATGACCTTTGCCCTGCCAGTTCAGCCCTGTTCTATTTAAAGTTGTGTCCCCTCTGTGGACTTTCTCACACACTCTACACACATTCTGATCTCCTGATGGTCTTGCTGAGGGGAGAGGAGAGGGTCACATGGGTGAGGGCACAGGAGAAATGAGCATTGGACTGGCAAAAGTATCATTTTAAATATTTGTATCCAATACCCAACAAACCCGATGTTTTTAAAATTCCTTTTTGATTCCGGACATTGAAGTCCCCCAATCAGAGTACACGCTGTGCCCTCACCACCCTCAGAGCTTCCTCCAAGTGCTGTTCATCATGGAGGAGAGACTGACTCATCAGCCGAGGGAGGACAGTATGTGGTCATCAGCCAGAGGTTTCACACAATCAGAGAATCATACGGTGTAGAAGAGGTCCCTCATCTGATCATGTCTGTCCCACCAAGGCAAAACTAAATCTACTCTCCATCCACTTTCCAGAACTGGGCCCAAAGCATTGAATGTTCAGATATTTCAGGTGCTCATCCAGGTATTTTATTAAAAGATATATTTTTAAAATATTGACCAGGACACCATGGGGATCTGCTCTTCTCTTCTCGTAGTGTTATGGCATCTTCTACTGTCCCCTGAGAGGGCAGACATCAGAACATCCCATCTGAAAGATGGTCCTTGAGCACTGAACCTCTGACAGTACGGCACTCCCACAGTATTGACTTTCTGACAGTGCAGCATTCCCTCAGTATGAACTCTCTGACAGTGCAGCACTCTCTCAGTACTGAACCAACATTAGTGCAATACTCCCTCAGTGCTGACCCTCCAATAGTGTGGAACTCCCTCAGTACTGACCCTCTGACAATGTGGCAGTCCCTCAGTACCGGCCCTCTGACAGTGCTGCATTCCCTCAGCGCTGCACTGCACTCTCAGCCTGGATAATGTACTTCAGTGATAGAATCATGCAAAGATGGAATCTGTAACCATGTCGAAGCAGGCCATTCACTCCAATGAGTTCACACTAATCCTCCAAAGAGCATCCCACCCAGATCCAAACCACGACACTATGCCTGTAACCCTGCATTTCCCAATGGCTCATCCACCCAGTCTGCAACATTGCGTGTCTGAGGGGAGAGTGCTCCCCACTGAGACTAGGCTGACATCTCCCGGTCCAATAACCTGCTTTGCTTCCCCATCCCAGCCCACATTTGGAGGAATGAGACCATCTGGGGAGGCTCGAGATGTTTCCCAGCTAGAGATAGTGCCTTCAGGAGAGAGCTAACCATCGCCCTCTCCAGGAGTGTTACGGTAGGGCAATAAACAGCAGACATATCAATGTCCTCCCCATCGCAGGAGTAATCAAAATAACTGATGAACAATTCAAACAATCAAACTGGTGGAAGGTGGTTAAATCATTCCAGTGATTAAATTTCACCTGGTAATTCCTGTATTAAGTTCAAGGTGAAGCTATCCTGGTCTCTGCTGAATTTAGACCAATTTTCATGTTCATTTCCATATTCATTCTTTCTCTCCAAACTGATCCTTATTTGAATGTTGCAAAAAACAAAACATTTTGTTGAAGCTTTTTGTCTTGCATGCATCAGGACAATTTACAAGAAATGCCACAGCAAAGGAAAACAATATTTAAACTGGCGTGTTCATAGTGACAACACCTCAGCCTGTCAGCACTTTCCTCATATGCAATATAAATGTCATGTTTTTCTCCTTTGATTGGTACTTTTACAATTGTCCTGATGAGGGCAAAATGAAAAGCTTCCAAAAACCGGGCATTTTTCAGGCCAGTTCAATATTCTCAAATGACTATTTGGTCATAATTTGCTCTTTTGCTTCAGACCTGTTCAAATTCCAAGAAGTAATTCTGTCCCATTTTGAATGGAGGACTCAGTTTACCAGAACTTACTAAATTCTAATTTCTGCATCAACATAGTTTTCCTGATCTCCTTCCTGTACTTTGTGAATGACTGGAGAATGTGTTATTTTGCCTTTCTGTTTGTCGGTATTGACAGTAAATCTACATTTACTGTGTTGATTTCATAAAGAAGTTTTGTTAGCAGAATACCCTCCCGCCCCCCTCGAGATCCTGTTCTGGCGTTTCCTTGTTACCTAGATCCCCTATCCTTATCCCATTCTGCAATGCCCCTCAAAGAAGCCCCTAACTGTCCACCATACTCCAGATGTGACCTAACAATTCTTCAGTACAGCTGTCCTGGCCACTCGCCCCTCCATCTCCTGGCCACTCTCAATATTCATTCCAAAGTCCCATTGCCCTTTCCCATTTCTTTTATACGATTTTCTTTCCCAATTTTAAGCATTTATGTTGCTCAACATCCTTTCTTGCCCACTGCCGTACATTGTTTACAATATGAGCTGGACTTCATCCTTTAACGTTCTGAGTCATTACAACTAGGAAAGCTCTCAATAGAAAAATTCAATTAATCCCATTGCTTTGCTCTATCCCAACAGCTTTAGTGCATTTATGAAGCATTCAATGACATCTGCCATTTGTCTGTCTTACCCTCTTACACCAACTAATGGCTTTCTCTTGAGTTCTTCCTGACAAATTGCTGTTTATTGCAGTTTGGTGACACACTTTGGTAGCCGTTGGTCTTTGTGTAATTCATTTTGTGCCTGATCCGTAGGGCACTCCAATTGCAATCTGGAAAATGCAGGTTCACCCATGTCATGGCTGAGGCTCCAGTGTTTCAAAGAGATGAGTTCAAGCCTCACCAGTTTAATCATTTGAATTGTATGTCATTTATTTTGATTTCTTCTGGGATGGGGCCAGCTTTGATTTGTCTGCTATTTGTTGTCCTTCCCTAATTGTCCTGGAGAGGGCAGTGGTAAGCAATGTAAGATCCAGAACGTCGAACATAGAACATGACAGCGCAGTACAGGCCCTTTAAGCCTCAATGTTGCACCGACCTATGGAACCAATCTAAAGCCCATCTATCCCACACTATTCCATTTCCATCCATATGTTTATCCTGTGACCATTTAAATGCCCTTAATGTTAGCGAGTCTTCTATTGTTGTAGGCTGTGCATTCCATGCCCCTACTAGTCTCTGAGTAAAGAAACAACTTCTGACATCTCTCCTATATCTATCACCCCTCAATTTAAACCTATGTCCCCTCAGCATCTGAGGAAAAAGGTTCTCACTGTCCATCCTATCTAACCTTGTGATTATCTTAGCATGTCTCAATTAAGACAACTCTCAACCTTCTTCTCTCTAACAAAACAGCCACAAGTCCCTCATCCTTTCCTCAGAAGGCCTTCCCTCCATGCCAGGCAACATCCTAGTGTATTTCCTCTGAACCCTTAAATTCCCACATTCTTTTTTTTTAAATGCAGTGACCACAACTGTATGCAATACACCAATTGTGGCCAAACCAGAGTTTTGAACAGCTGCAGCATGACCACAGTGACATGATTCATTCTTAACGTCCCCATGATCTGGCTCAGAAAATAACTCAGTCCGAGCAGTTGGAGATAGGCAATAAATTTGAGGCTTCCCAATGACACGAACACCCTGAGGAGGACTAATACAGCTATTTGCTGTCTGCCTTTGAGCTTCTGAGACACCACACTCTCACTGTTTTGGGTTTCTAATCCTTCAAATTCATTAACTAGATGATAGCAACATGTGAAGTGTTTTTATTTTGAACTGTCAGGTCTCTTTTCCCATGCCTCTCTCCTCTTCAGCCCCATCCAAGCCTTTCACCAGATGTTTCCCGTGACAGCCTTGCTGTGCAGAGTGAAAGCTCTCTGTGTTCTCTGAGGCCTCACTCTGTCTTGTATCTGTCTCCTCGCCAACGTAACACAAAACACATGTTTCTAAAGCCCTGCTGAGATGTAAAGAGAGCTGAGAAAACGACAGCAACCATAACTGACTTGGTCTTGTTAAAGAAAATAATGTTTGTTTTGAAATTGTATTTCTGTCAGTGAGTGGCAAAGGAAAGATGGGGGTCCAGGATTGCTGCAGCCTCTGCCAGAACATAGGGTCCAGGAGCAGGAGCAGGCCTTTTGGGAGCTGCTGTGCCAATGAAGAAGATCACTGCTCATCTGGTTATGGTCTCAGCTGCACTTTCTGCCTCTCCCATTATCCTTAACTGCCTTGTTCATCAAAAACCTGTCTACCTCAACCTTGAGCCAACTCCATGAGTGAACCTCCATTCCCATGTAGAGAAGAGAATTCCACAGACTGTCAAACCTCAGCAAGAAAACCCCTCCTTCCTTTTAAACAGGAGACTGCTTTGTGTTAAACTGGCCCTCCAGTTCTCGTCTGCCCTGTAACAGGAACCACCCTCTCAGTATCCAGCCTGTCATGTCACCTTCAGAAACTGTTAATGAGAGAGAACAGATTGCAAAAACGAGGCATTTCCATGGAAAATAATTAACCATGTTAATGTCCATATTTTTTCCATTGTCAGAGTCCAAAACAAGGGGATGGATAAAATTAGAATTGGGAATGATTTCAGGAGGAACACTTTCTGGCAAAGAGTGGGGGAAATCTGGAACTCTCAGTCTGAAAAAGCTATCAAGGTCGGGATTCAATGTTCATTCGCTCAGCAAGGGTAAGGGTTACAGAATTAAGGGGGAATGTGTTCTAGGTCAGCCATGGCCTGACTGACTGACTGGGGAACCAGGCCGGAACAACCGATAACTCATTCCCACTGGAATCCAACGGAATGGTTGCTGTTTCGTTCAGACGCTCATGGCCCGGGACTTGACGTGTGGTTCTCAGCAGCGGTACCAGCACTCTATAGCCACTAGAGGGCAGCTGTTTCACTGTCCCTGAACAGAACAAATGAACTGGGGCTCTGCTCGGATCTAACTGGTTCAATCTGTAGAAATGTGGAGAGAGAGAGGAAGAACAGCTTTCGAACCGGGATACTTATCACACCCCAATGAAAATGTCCCCTGGGATGTGATTGTCTGCACAGTGTGTTGTTTGTTCATTCTGTGATTCATGTCGACTATGTCAGTATTGAGTAACGCAAAGTATATTTCCTCCTCTAAACCCTTTCTAAAACACCCTCTCCATCTTGCTTTACTCCTCATTGACTCTTCTATAATTGTCCCTGTTCCCTCATTCCGTCCCGATCCCAGAGGAATTGATGGCCGGAGTTCATGACCCCTCACTGTGTGAAGGTTGGTGTGAAGTGAGCCCAGTGTGTTGGAGCTTGGGCTCCTGCCTCAGGCCCAGGTGTAGGGGCCTGTTCAACAATCTACACATTGTCCTTTTTCTCTTTCTGATCACAGACTTTCTAATATTGTTTGACAAGCTAATGATGTAAATCCATCGGTGTTGTTTATGGCTGGGATCATTTAACATTATGGTCCTAGTTTTTCATGGACCCTCACACGTGATAATACAGTTTGCAATGTTTCTCTCCCCTTTCGTGTTACGAATAGCTTTGCAAACATGTTTTGATGAGGAAAGTGTGTCTTCAACACTGTGTGACAGGGTGGGAGGGTGTTTGAATTCTCATCCTACTATCACCAGCTTTCAAGGAAAACTACCTCCACTGACCCGTCTCTTTGGCCACCATTGCAGTAAAAGCAAATCTCTCCCTTTGCCAGCACAAACAGAAAGTGCCGTCAGATTCCCTCATGTGTGATGGTTTAGCCCAATAGGAGCAGCACTGGTAGATCATGTTGTATCAGCCTGGACAGAAACCTGGGCAACCTCCAAATGAAAGGATGACCTTCAGTGGATCTGCTGCTACAGGAAATGTAGAATTGGAATACTTATTACTGAATCAACTAATCAAACCCAAATACAACTGAGAAAATATAAACCAAACCAATTTTCCAGGTCATACATCACAACACAGGAAGAAAATGGAGAAAAGGCAGTGACTGTCCCCTGTCTTTCACGAGTGTCACTCTCTCTCAGGGGATGTAGCTGTTCCTGTCCCCTCCCTCATTGGGGGCATCCTCTTGTCTGAGGATGTTACTGTTCCTGTTTCCACCACCTCTTTGGGGGCCATGCCATTTTGAGCATCCTTTCTGTCTGAGGATGTTACTATTCCTGTCTCCACAAGTCTCTCGGTATCGGCGTGAGGGCGTCACAGCCACCCACTTTGTTAGTTCAATTTACTCTCTTGTGAAATGGGTAATCCCTGCTTCACTATACTGATCCGTGTGTTAATACCTGGCACAGCTCACTCTTCATCTCAATCAGATCACAGGATCTAAGGTTGGTCAGTAATGTCTGGCCCCAGAACAATAACACTGACTGACTGGAGGTAACCCAGATCAAGTTCCAATGAGAGTGTTATTGACCTTCACACTCAAAGCCCATCGAGGAGGTGGTTGTTAGTCTCAAATGTTGTCACAGGATAAGTTTTCCCAGAGATTCATAATTCATTCTAGATTTTTAACAAGAGAGGGATGTTGTGAGGAGATAGATGGGAAGGCATGGAAGGGAAACAAAAAGGAGAGAGAATTGTATTTCTGTTACACCGTTCATGAGCTGAGAATGTTCGAAGATGTTTTCCAGACAATGGAATATTTTCAAAGTCTAGACATTGTTGTAATGTGGGAACTGTGAGAGCTCATTTACTCTCAGCAGGCTGTCACAATAACAACAAGTTATTGACCAGGACATCGGGGGGTAGGACACCGGAGTGGAGAAAGGGACAGGCTGGCAAATAAACCCCAAGTAACCAGTGAGGCCTGAGTATTGGGCTGGTTGGGATGGAGAGGCCAAAGTAAAGGGACTTCTTAAAATTCTTTCATAGTATGTGGAGGTCACTGCCTGGGCCAGAATTTATTACCCATCACTTGTTGCCGTGCTGAAGTTGGTGGTGAACTGCCTTCTTGAACAGCTGCAATCCATGTGCTGTAGGCCTCCCCACAATATACTAAGGGAGGAAATTGCAGAATTTTGACCCAGCGACAGTGAAGGAGCTGCGATATATTTCCAAGTCAGGATGGGGAGTGGCCTGGATGGACA
>NW_025215165.1:40798-45031 GCF_004010195.1 Chiloscyllium plagiosum | reverse complement strand
TGAACCTCCATTTCCATGTAGAGAAGAGAATTCCACAGACTGTCAAACCTCAGCATGAAAACTCCTCCTTCCTTTTAAACGGGAGACTGTTTTGTGTTAAACCGGCCCTCCAGTTCTCGCCTGCCCTGTAACAGGAACCACCCTCTCAGTATCCAGCCTGTCGTGTCACCTTCAGATCAGAAATTGTTAATGAGAGAGAACAAGTTGCAAAAGCGAGGCTTTTCTACAGAAAATAATTAACAATGTTAATGTCCATATTTTTTCCATTGTCAGAGTCCAAAACAAGGGGATGGATAAAATTAGAATTGGGAATGATTTCAGGAGGAACACTTTCTGACAAAGAGTGGTGGAAATCTGGAACTTTCAATCTGAAAAAGCTATCAAGGTCGGGATTCAATGTTCATTCGCTCAGCAAGGTAAGGTTTACAGAATTAAGGGGGAATGTGTTCTAGGTCAGCCATGGCCTGACTGACTAACTGGGGAACCAGGCCGGAATAACCGATAACTCATTCCCACTGGAATCCACCGGAATAGCTGCTGTTTCGTTCAGATGCTCATGGCCCGGGACTTGACGCGTGGTTCTCAGCTGCGGTACCAGCACTCTATAGTCACTAGAGGGCAGCTGTTTCACTGTCCCTGAACAGAACAAATGAACTGGGGCCCTGCTCGGATCTAACTGGTTCAATCTGTAGAAATGTGGAGAGAGAGAGGGAGAACAGCTTTCGAACCGGGATACTTATCACACCCCAATGAAAATGTCCCCTGGAATGTGATTATCTGCACAGTGTGCTGTTTGTTCATTCTGTGATTCATGTAGACAATGTCAGTATTGAGTAACGCAAAGTATATTTCCTCCTCTAAACCCTTTCTAAAACACCCTCTCCATCTTGCTTTACTCCTTATTGACTCTTCTATAATTGTCCCTGTTCCCTCACTCCGTCCCGATCCCAGAGGAATTGTTGGCCAGAGTTCATCATCCTGCACTGTGTGAAGGTTGGTGTGAAGTGAGCCCAATGTGTTGGAGCTTGGGCTCCTGCCTCAGGCCCAGGTGTAGGGGCCTGTTCAACAATTTACACATTGTCCTTTTTCTTTTTCTGATCACAGACTTTCTAATATTGTTTGACAAGCTAATGATGTAAATCCATCAGTGTTGTTTATGGCTGGGATCATTTAACATCATGGTCCTAGTTTTTCATGGACCCTCACACGTGATAATACAGTTTGCAATGTTTCTCTCCCCTTACGTGTTATGAAGAGCTTTGCAAACATGTTTTGATGAGGAAAGTGTGTCTTCAACACCGTGTGACAGAGTGGGTGGGTGTTTGAATTCTCATCCTACTATCTCCAGCTTTCAAGGAAAACTACCTCCACTGACCCATCTCTTTGGCCATCATTGCAGTAAAAGCAAATCTCTCCCTTTGCCAGCACAAAGAGAAAGTGCCTTCAGATTCCCTCATGTGTGATGGTTTAGCCCAATAGGAGCAGCACTGGTAGATCATGCTGTATCAGCCTGGACAGAAACCTGGGCAACCTCCAAATGAAAGGATGACTTTCAGTGGATCTGCTGCTACAGGAAATGTAGAATTGGAATACTTATTACTGAATCAACTCATCAAACCCAAATACAACTGAGAAAATATAAACCAAACCAATTTTCCAGGTCATACATCACAACACAGGAAGAAAATGGAGAACAGGCAGTGACTGTCCCCTGTCTCTCACGAGTGTCACTCTCTCTCAGGGGATGTAGCTGTTCCTGTCCCCTCCCTCATTGGGGGCATCCTCTTGTCTGAGGATGTTACTGTTCCTGTTTTCCCTCCCCACCTCCCACCACCTCTTTGGGGACCATACCATTTTAAGCATCCTTTCTGTCTGAGGATGTTACTATTCCTATCTCCACAAGTCTCTCGGTATCGGCGTGAGGGCGTCACAGCCACCCCATTTGTTAGTTCAGTTTACTCTCTTGTGAAATGGGTAATCCCTGCTTCACTATACTGATCCATGTGTTAATACCCGGCGCAGCTCACTCTTCATCTCAATCAGATCACAGGGTCTAAGCTTGGTCAGTAATGTCTGGCCCCAGAACAGTAACACTGATTGACTGGAGACAACCCAGATCAAGTCCCAATGAGAGTGTTATTGACCTGCACACTCAAAGCCCATCGAGGAGGTGGTTGTTGTTAGTCTCAAATGTTGCCACAGGGTAAGTTTTCCCAGAGATTCATAATTCATTCTAGATTTTAAACAAGGGAGGGATGTTGTGGGGAGACAGATGGGAAGGCATGGAGAGGAAACAAAAAGGAGAGAGAATTGCACTTCTGTTACACCGTTCATGAGCTCAGGATGTTCAAAGATGTTTTACAGCTAATGGAATACTTCCAAAGTCTCATCATTGTTGTAATGTGGGAACTGTGACAGCCCATTTACTCTCAGCAGGCTCCCACAATAACAGCAAGTTATTGACCAGGACATCGGGGGGTAGGACACTGGAGTGGAGAATGGAACAGGCTGGCAAATAAACCCCAAGTAACCAGTGAGGCCTGAGTATTGGGCTGGTTGGGATGGAGAGGCCAAAGTAAAGGGACTTCTTAAAATTCTTTCATGGTATGTGGGGGTCACTGCCTGGGCTAGAATTTATTACCCATCACTTGTTGCCGTGCTGAAGTTGGTGGTGAACTGCCTTCTTGAACCGCTGCAATCCATGTGCTGTAGGTCTCCCCACAATACACTAAGGGAGGAAATTGCAGAATTTTGACCCAGCGACAGTGAAGGAGCTGCGATATATTTCCAGGTCAGGATGGGGAATGGCCTGGGTGGACACTTGCAGAGGATGGTGTCCCACGTATCTGTTGCCCTTGTCCTTCTAGATGGTAGTGGTCATTGGTTTGGAAGGTAATACCTAAAGGAACCTTGGTGAGTTGGTAGTCATGGTACAGCGGGTAGTGGTGGTACAGCGGGTGGTGGTACAGCGGGGTAGTGGTGGTACAGCTGGCTAAAAATGATCACCTCTCCACAGTCAGTGGTCATTCCCTTTCCTTTTATATCAGTGAAACATGTCAATGACTAACTCCTGGTCAGTAACAGCAACAACAACAACTTGTATTGATCTAGCATCTTTAATGTAGGAACCATCACACAGTTTTTGTGATGATGACCAGAAGGAGACAAAGAGCTTGTTCGAAGAAATGAGAGGGGTTTGTGGAGAAAATCCCCGTACTGAGGGCTGGGCGACTGAAGGCACAGCTGCCAGTCATGAGGGGGAAGGCCAGGTTGGAGAGTTTGGGAGATGGGGAGGGATTGAGGATAACCGAGTGGTCCATTGTATCACCTTCCCCACCTGCTGCAGCAGGAGACTGGGGAGAGGAATCGGGAGGCTGGGCAAGGCACCACCCAGAGGCTGGAGGCTGTTACTGCAGGCAGACTCCAAACCAGTTCGGCTGTGAGAGAATGGCCTGGAGCACACAAGAACATGGGAAATGGGAGCAGGAGGAGGACTCCAATGCCAATCCATTCTTTGTTAAACACAGGGATCAATACTGCACACAGTACTCCACGTGCAGACTCACTGACACCCTGTACAGTTATAACAAGATTTCTCTACGTTAACATTCCAACTCCCAGCAATAAAGGCTCCAATTCCATTCGCCTTCACAATTACTAGCTGCACCTGCACTAATTTTCTATGTTTCATACACAATAACATCCAGATCCCTCTGCATTGCACTTTGTTGGAATCTGTCTCCATTTAAATAATATTCTGCCATTTGATTATTATGACCTTATACTTTCCAAATTTAAACTCCATCTGCAGTGTATTAGTGCTGTCTCATTTCTGTTTGGTCTTCTTTTCGTAATTGTCTGTCTCTGTGTATCTGCCTGTACCATGTCCCATTCCCATTTGCTTACGGCCCAGAGACTTGGTTGTTTAGCCCATTCCTGCTGGTTCCATTCAATATTGAACAGCTTCCTCGAGACAACGTAGCCCAGCAGGTCATCCCCTCATTCAACCAGGATTTTCCTTGCTGTCCTGTGATGGAACATTCGAGGCTCGTATTGTTACTTCATGACTCAGTCCCAGGCTCTGTGATAGGGGGAGGGGGTGGAGACAGAGGAAGATCCAGGCTCCGTGACTGGGGAGTGAGGGGGAGACCCAGGGCCCAGGTTCCGTGATTGGGGAGTGAGGGGGAGACCCAGGGCCCGGGCTCCGTGACTGGGGAGTGAGGGGGAGACCCA
>NW_025215165.1:38620-40522 GCF_004010195.1 Chiloscyllium plagiosum | reverse complement strand
CAAGGGGCGGGGGAGGTAGTGGTATGGTCCATGTAGTTATTGTTTGATGCTGATTGAGCCTCTCGTTCTGGTCTTTGCTTTCCCGCTGTTGCAGATTAAGGAGGTTTCTCACAGGGAGTTAGAGGAAGCGGAATGTGAAGTCCGCAGAACAAGTGCCATAATTTCGGAACACAGACAGGTACAGACACTGTGACCTGCTGCCTATTTCCTGGGTGACGGACACTGAGCAGATTGGGTTGAACCGAATGGTGCATCGGGTGGCTGAATGTGGGGTTTCATTCCTTTCTTAATGTCAGTGGGTGACCATCCTAGAGCAGCTGCACCCTGCTGGGGCCCGGCTTCCCGGTTTCCTTTCACTGATGACAAACTCTGAGGTTTCATCTTCAGTCTCATATTCAGGTGATACTTTTGTAGCTTTGAGACATTCGAGTTGAACATTCCCAGTCTGCCTTAGCTGCTGTGAGCACAGTACCTGCTGACTGCTCTCTGCTCAAAGCAGTTTCTGAGCAAAGACATTTTCCTGTCTCTTCCTCTTGAGGCCTGTACCCATTCCTGCATTTTCATAGCGCAAATCCTTCACTTACCACAACCACCTGTTGATGAGTAACTCACTGGAAACTGCTTTCTCCTGACATTCTCTCCCAGCAAGAGCTCCCTTGAGCAAGTGTCCTCTTGTCAAGTCCTAACCTCTGACCAGCACAAAGACCCTGAGCAAGCATTTTATTTTTTACCCTTTCTGCAGGCAGGCACAGAGGGATCTGGGGGTCCTGGGACATGAATCACAAAGTCAGACACAACGATAGCAAAAGATGAGGAAGGTCATAGATCATAAACTTCCTACAGTTTGGAAGAAGGCCATTTGGCCCATCGATTTCACACCGAGCCTCTGAAGAGCATCCTGCCCAGACCAATCCCATCCCTCTAAGCCTATATTTCCCATGCTAATCCACCTAGCCTGCACACCCCGGGCACTATGTATAATTTAGCACGGCCAATCCACATAACTTTCGTGTCTTTAGATTTGGGAGAAAACTAGAGTACCTGGAGGGAACCCACGCAGACACAGATCAATGTTCAAACTTCATTCACACAATCACCTAAGAGTGGAATTGAATCCGGGTCCCTGGCACTGTGAGGCAGCGGTGCTAACCACTGAGTGACCATGCTACCCAGAGCCATTGTAGATGGAGTGTTGACTTCTCAGCCTTTTGGCTAAGATCAAGTGTCTGTTCTTATCAGGTCAGGGGTCAAGTTGTGAGTCATCAGAGCTAGTGGAAATCATCGCTAAATTGTGATCGGACGTTGGAGGATCGTTTGGTTGTGCTGACCTGCCCTTGGTGGATCTTCATGCTGACTTTGGCCTAACGCCAATTCAGGGACCAGCCAACCTCAGAGCTAGGGCCTCGCAGCTGCCCACACCCCGGGCCAGGGCATTCGCAACACAGTCAGGGTGACTGTCAAGAAGGTGGAAGTCCATACACCAGTCGATCGGACAGTGTCCATTAAGGAGATGTTGCTCGAGTGCTGTGGGTTTGCTGCAGCGGATGTGTACTGCACGTCCGGACTCTCTGCCGCACCGCATGCTGCCCTCGAAGTGGCTGCGGGGTGGACGAGACTGTCACACACCTCCTTCTGGAATGTGCCTATGCAGAGGAAGTCTGGAGAGGAATGCAGTGGTGTTTGTCGAGGTTCGTCCCGAGCAGCGCGTGACGCGGGACTCTGTGCTCTACGGTCTGTTCCCCGGGACGCACACCGAGACGAACATCAACTGTGCCTGGAGGATCAGCAACTCGGTGAAGGACGCTCTCTGGGTGGTCCGAAACCTGTTGATCTTCCAGCTGAAGGAGTTGACCCCGACTGAGTGTTGCAGACTGGCACATTCCATGGTCCAGGACTACGTGT
>NW_025215165.1:33018-38066 GCF_004010195.1 Chiloscyllium plagiosum | reverse complement strand
TGCTCTACGGCCTGTTCCCCGGGATGCACACCGAGACGAACATCAACTGTGTCTGGAGGATCATCAACTCGGTGAAGGACGCTCTCTGGGTGATCGAAACCTGTTGATCTTCCAGCTGAAGGAGTTGACCCCGACTGAGTGCCGCAGACTGGCACATTCCAAGGTCCAGGACTACGTGTTGAGGGACGCGCTGAAGCTTGGGGCAGCTGCCGCCAAGGCGCGGTGGGGAAAGACCACTGTGTAACATCTGCCTGCCTAACGAAGAACAGGGGGCCCACGCAGTCATTTGGGCTCTGCTGATTATATGGGCATATGATTGAAAAATTTACAGACCTGTATAAAAAAATGATAAATTCTGATCTCTGTATGTACATGTTTACATATGTATGGCATGACCAACTGTACAGACCATCAAATTATTTTATGAATAAAGTATATTTTTGAAATTTAAAAAAAGTTGACTTCTCGGCCTTTTGGCTAAGATCAAGTGTCTGTTCTTATCAGGACAGGGGTCGAGTTGCGAGTCATCAGAGCAAGTGGAGATCATCTCTAGATTGTGATCAGACGTTGGAGGATCGTTTGGTTGTGCTGACCTGCCCTTGGTGGATCTTCATGCTGACTTTGGCCTAATGCCAATTCAGGGACCAGCCAACCTCAGAGCTAGGGCCTCAGCAGCTGCCCATGCCCCGGGCCAGGGCATTCGCAACACAGTCAGGGTGACTGTCAAGAAAGTGGAGGTCCATACACCAGTCGATCGGACGGTGTCCATTAAGGAAATGTTGCTTGAGTGCTGTGGGTTTGCTGCAGCGGATGTGTACTGCTGCAGGATTTCCCTGGGGCAGGCTACTTTGACGTCACCTTCAGAAGCGTGAAGCAATGAGGGCAGCTCCTGAAGGTCTTCAAGGAGAAGGAAGGGGAGCTGCTGTTCTCCATCTTGTCGGCGGTCCCGTTGTGTGTACTTCCTGCGCAGAGGAGTTGGGTTGTTACGATCCATATGAACAACCCAAATGTTCCAGCAACCGATGTCCTGATGTTCCTGAGAAGATACGTGCAGGTTGAGGGAGAAAGCACCAACGTGGTTGACCCTTTTGGGATCTGGACCAGCAAACGACAGGTCAGGGTAACCATGAGGGTTGATGCCAGTGGGTTGATGCCATCCTCCACCCACCCTCCAGCTTTGCTATCAGAGGGAGCAGAGGGTACCTGACGTATGCAGGGCAGCCGAAAGTGTGCCAAACCTGTGGGAGGTCAGGCTACATGGCAGTGGACTGCAAGGTCACGATCTGTCGAAACTGCAAGAAGGAAGGTCACCCGACCAAAGAATGCAAGGAGGCCAAGAACTGTAATCTGTGCGGGGATGTGGGCCACATGTACAAGGCGTGCCCAAGACGAGAGGCCGCTACCGACGTGCAGATGGCCGGTGGTCGACCGCAAAAGGATGGCAAGGCACCGCAAACCGGCAAGGGAACAGTGTCTGGGGGCACGCAAAAGGAAGGACAGGAAGGAGCGGAGCAGGTGAGAGTCACCGGAGAGATACAGCTGCCGATCGAAGCTCCTTCAGTACAGAGGGAGGAGGAGGAGGAGGAGGGAATGAAGGAGGCAGAGAAATGGATTCCTGTACAAAACAGGAGGAAGAAAACCTGCCACTCCGCCAAAACCAACCAGAAAAGGGGGAAACGGCAGCTGCATGGGGAAGACACAGACAGCTCTTCGGAGGGTGAGGATGGGCGCAAGGAGGGTCGTCACCAAAAGAAGAGAGAGAGCACTGCGGGGAGAAAGGAGGGCAGCACCTGCCAAGCAAGAAAGGACGAACCTCTTGAGGCAATGGGAAATGACCACCCCACCCCCCCACCGGGTAAAAGCCAGGAGGGCCCCACCGCCACACAGCTCCAGGTTACTGGGAACAGCGATCCTCTGACAGCCCCACTGTCAGATATAGAAACGGACTGCGTGGACCCTGGTCCCAGCCCGATGAAACCGGAGGAGGCAAATGGGCCCCAGTGAGGAGCTGGACAGCGACCTCAGCCCTGCGAGGGTCCAGCAGTTCGTGTTCACCATGGGGATGCAGACAGCTACCGCAGATGGGCAGGACCAGCGGCAAATGGACACGGGTAACCTCACAAACTGTTAAAAATGGGGATAAGAATTGCAAACATTAATGTGCGCAGCATAAAATCTGCTGCGCGATGTGTTTCTACGTTGGCCTTCCTGGCCAACGTTAAAGCCGACATCCTGTTTCTGCAGGAGTGTGGGATACCGCACCTCAGCAGCTACAGGAGATGGTTGAGCTTGTGGGCCCATGGGCCGTCAGTTTGGTCGGGGGGCAACAATATCCGCTCCTCAGGCCTCGGTATCCCGTTGCGAGGAGGCAACTTCACCATCTCCGAGGTTAAGGAGGTGGTGGGCGGGCGCCTCCTCGTCGCCGACGTCATGTACAGGAATGCTCCCCTGAGACTGATTAATGTGTACGCCCCAGTGGGTAAGAGTGAACGGTTGGCCGTCCTGCAGCAGCTTCCACTGTTGCTGGCTACGTCCAGGCTGGTCATTCTGGCCGGAGACTTCAACTGTATCATTGATGCAGATGGACGATCCGGCGGGGAGGACAGTAAACTGGACACCACGTCCAGAGCCCCGATGGACACGGTAAAAGACGCCAAGCTGCACGACGTCTTCAGCACCCCTGCAGACGGAGCGCAGCGTAGATATACCTGGTCATGGGCAGACGGGTCTATCCGCTCAAGGATAGATTACCTGTTTGTGTCCCGAACGCTCTCGGTCAGATCCACCGACGTCAAGCCGGTGTTCTTCTCTGACCACTGGCTCCTACTGGCCGACTGTCACCTACAGGATGAGCAGCGGGCTGGTAAGGGAACGTGGAAACTGAACACAAAGCTGTTGACCCCAGGAAACATCGAGGAGCTGAAGAGTGACTATGCAGGTTGGAGAACCGTGAAGCCCCTCTTTGAGTCCCCAGCGGACTGGTGGGAAACAGTAAAAGGCAACATCAAGAGGTTCTTCATCCTCAAAGGTGTTCAGGAGGTGAGAGAGAAGCGGGGAAAACTGTCCCAGCTCCAGGAAAGTATGCAGAACCTGTTCCATCTGCAGACGATGGGGGTCGATGTCACGGAGGACCTCAAGGAGGTGAAGGGCCAGCAAGCCTCGCTCTTTGCTTCGGAGGCCTCCAAGATAATCTTCCAGTCCAGAGTCCACTCCGTGGAGCAGGACGAGACGTGCTCACGTTTCTTCTTCCAAAGGTGCACAAAGAGAGCTCCGTGCTCAGCAGCCTGAAGGAAGAAGATGGCTCAGTAACGTCATCTCAGGCTGACGTCATGAGGATCAGTAAATCCTTCTATGCGAGTCTGTATGACTCGAAGCCGACCGACAGCACTGCCTCCCAGTCGTTCCTGTCCTCTATCACGGAGGTCTTAGATGACAGAACACGAGAGAGGCTGGACCAGCCGCTATCTCTGGTCGAGCTGACCAAGGCCCTCAAGTCCTTCGAAAAGAATAAAATTCCTGGAAGCGACGGCTTACCGGTCGAGCTCTATTCCGCTCTGTGGGACTTGATTGGCCAGGACCTGCTGGAGGTGTATGACAGTATGCTTCGGGCAGGTACCATGAGTGAATCCATGAGGAAAGGCATCATCACCCTCATCTACAAGCAGAAGGGGGAGAGGGAGGAAATTAGAAATTGGAGACCAATCTTGCTATTAAAAACAGACTACAAAATCTTGTCAAAGGTCATCGCCAACCGGGTCAGGACTGCGCTGGGATCGGTGATCCACCCTGATCAAACCTGTGCTGTACTGAGCAGGAGGATCGCTGAGAGTCTCGCACTCCTCAGGGATACGATTGCCTACGTGCAGGACAGAGGGTTGGACACCTGCCTGATCAGCCTGGACCATTAGAAAGCCTTTGACAGGATATTGCATACATATATGAGGGATGTCCTCTCCAAAATGAGTTTTGGGGCGGGAATCGGTAATTGGAACAGAATGCTCTACACCAACATTGTCAGTGCAGTCTCAATCAATGGGTGGGAATCAGATAGCTCCCCTGTAAGATCTGGAGTCAGGCAAGGCTACCCTCTCTCTCCTGCCTTGTTTGTGTGCTGCATAGAGCCATTTGCCGAGTCCATCAGGAAGGATGCGAGCCTGAGAGGGGTGACTATTCCTGGCAGCGGGGGCCTGCAGGTTAAGGCCTCCCTGTACATGGATGATGTCGCCGTTTTCTGCTCAGATCCGCTCTCCGTGCGCAGACTCATGCGCATCTGTGACCCGTTCGAACGGGCCTCGGGGGCCAAGGTAAACCGAGGCAAGAGCGAGGCCATGCTCTTCGGGAACTGGGCCGACCAATCCTCGATCCCCTCCACCGTCAGGACCGACCACCTGAAGGTGCTGGGTATTTGGTTCGGTGGAGCTGGGTACCATGCGCCAAGACCTGGGAGGAGCGGATCACGAAGATGAGGCAGAAACTGGGCAGATGGAAGCAACGGTTGCTCTGCATCGCTGGGAAAAACCTGGTCATCGGATGTGAGGTACTCTCAGTATTGTTATATGTGGCACGGTCTGTCCTATCCCCAGAACCTGTTCCGCTGCAGTTCCCTGGGCCATCTTCCACTTCATGTTGTGATCAAAGATGGAACGGGTCCGTAGAGACACAATATTCAAAGACCTGGGCAATGGGGGAAAAAAACACGTCCAATGCCGCCTTCACCCTGATGGCCACCTTTGTGTGTGGCTGCATCAAGCTGTGCGTGGATCCCCGGTACGCAAACACCAAGTGTCACTACGTACTGAGGTTTTTTTTTTAGATTACTTACAGTGTGGAAACAGGCCCTTCGGCCCAACAAGTCCACACCGACCCGCCGAAGCGCAACCCACCCATACCCCTACATTTACCCCTTATTACCTAACACTACGGGCAATTTAGCATGGCCAATTCACCTGACCTGCACATCTTTGGACTGTGGGAGGAAACCGGAGCACCCGGAGGAAACCCACTCAGACACGGGGAGAACGTGCAAACTCCACACAGTCAGTCGCCTG
>NW_025215165.1:22263-32904 GCF_004010195.1 Chiloscyllium plagiosum | reverse complement strand
TACTGAGGTTCTACCTGTCCCTGGTGTTGCGAAGGATGGGCCTGGCCTCGCTGCCGCGGAACGCTCCGAGTAGTTGGACCGTTCTGTATCACCTGTCCTTCGTGGAGAAGTTTGTGAAGAAAAACACCTTTGACCACAAGTCGATTAGGAAGTGGTCAGCACGTAGTGTCCTTGAGACCCTTCGGGAAAAGGAGAGGGCGGATCCTGTCGGGCGGTTCCCTGGGCAGACTGTCAAAGCCATTTGGCAGAATGCCTCATCGCCAGAACTTTCCAACAAGCACCAAGACATGGCTTGGCTGGTGGTGAGAAGGGCTCTGCCTGTGAGATCCTTTATGCATGCCCGGACTCTCTCCGCACCGCACGCTGCTCTCGAAGCAGCTGTGGGGGAGGGGGACGAGACTGTCACACACCTCCTTCTGGAATGTGCCTATGCAGAAGAAGTCTGGAGAGGAATGCAGTGGTGTTTGTTGAGGTTCGTCCCGAGCAGCGCCGTGACGCGGAATTCCGTGCTCTACGGTCTGTTCCCTGAGACACACACTGAGACGAACATCAACTGTGCCTGGAGGATCATCAACTCGGTGAAGGACGCTCTCTGGGTGGTCCGAAACCTGCTGATCTTCCAGCTGAAGGAGTTGACCCCGACTGTGTTGTAGACTGGCACATTCCAAGGTCCAGCACTACGTGTTGAGGGATGCGCTGAAGCTTGGGGTAGCTGCTGCCAAGGAGCGGTGGGGAAAAACCACTGTGTAATGTCTGCTTGCATAAGAACAGGGGGCCCACGCAGTCATTTGGGCTCTGTTTGGATGGGTTACTCTTCAGAGGGTCAGTGTGGACTTGTTGGGCCATACTGTAGGAATTCCATGATTAAGCATCTAAATCCTCTCCTGATTTGACTTTCCAAAATGCACCATCTCACATTTATCTAAATTAAACTTCATCTGCCACTCATCGGCCCATTGTGCTCTGCGGTAAACTTCTTCACTGCCACTACATCTCCAATTTGGTGTCATCTGCAAACTTACTAACTATACCTCCTATGTTCACATCCAAATCCTTATGTCAATGACAAAAAACAGTGGACCTAACACTGATCCTTGTGGCACACCATTGATCACAGGCCTCCAGTCTGAAATGCAACCCTCCACCATCACTCTCTGTCTTCTACCTGCAAGCCATTTCTATATCCAAGTAGCTAGTTCTCCCTGTATTCCATGTGATCTAACCTTGCAAACCAATCCACCACAAGGAAACTTGTTGAATGCCTCACTGAAATCCATACAGATCACGTCCACTGCTCTGATAACATCAATTGTCTTTGTTATTCAATTAAGAAAGAGTTGGATAGAGCTCTCAAAGATAGTGGAATCAAGGCTTATGGAGATAAGGCAGGAACAGGATACTGATTAGGAATGATCAGCCATGATTATATTGAATGGCGGTGCAGGCTCGAAGGGCTGAATGGCCTACTCCTGCGTCTATTGTCTATTGTCTATTGTCTATTATTTCTTCAAAATCTCAATCAGGTTAGTGAGTCATGATTTCCCAGGTACAAAGCCATGTTGACTATCCTGAATCAGTCCTTGTATTTCCAAATACATGTAAATCCTGCCCCTCAAGATTCTCTCCAACAATTTGCCCACCAACTATGTCAGGCTCACCGGTTCCTGGCTTTTCCTTATCACGTTAGCTAAACTCCGGTCTTCCAGCACCTCACCTGTGACCATCGATGATATAAATATTTCAGCAAGTGGCCCAGCAATCACTTCCTTAGCTTCCCACAGAGTTCTGTCGTGCACCTGATGTCCACTTTTATGCATTTTAAGACATACTGCACTTCCTCCTCTGTATTATGGACATTTTTCAAGATGTCACCATCTATTTCTCCAAATTCTCTATCTGCTGTGTATTTCTCCACAGTAAACATTGACGCAAAGTATTTTTTTAGTATCTGCCCAATCTCCTGCAGTTCCACACATAGGATGCCTTGCTGATCTTTGAGAGGCTCTATTCTGTTAATTATTACTCTTTTGTCCTTAATGCATTTATAAACTCCCTTTGGATTCTCCTTAGCCCAATTAAGCAAAGCTATCTCATGTTCCCTTTTTGCCATCCTGATTTCCCTCTTAAGTAGGACGAGTTAGCAATTCTGGAAAGTGTGAAAATATGTAAGTTCCCTCCTTGGATGGGATTTATCCAAGGATTCTCTGGGAAGCCAGGGAGGAGATTTCCGAGGCTTTGGTTTTGATCCTGATGGCATCATTGTTGAGAGGAACAGTGCCAGAATACTGGAAGATAGCAAATGTAGTCCCCTTGCTCATGAAGGGGAGTTGAGCCAACCCTAGTAATTATAGACCAGTTGAGCCTTAATTCAGTTGTGGGTAAATTATTGCAAAAGGTTAGAAGAGATAGGATTTATAATCATCTAGAAAGGAATAGGTTGATTAGGGATAGTCAACACGGTAGCTCCGGCCTCACAAACCCTATTGAGTTCATTGAGAAGGTGACCAAACAGGTGCATGAGGATAAAGCGGTTGATGTGGTGCATATGCACATCAGTAAGGCATTTGATAAGGTTCTGCACAAAATACCAAGGCTTTTGATTAAGGGTAATTTAGCGGTTTGGATCAGAAGTTGGCTAGCTGAAAGAAGACAGAGCATGGTTTTTGATAGATAATGTTCATCCTGGAGTTCAGTTAATAGCGGTGTACTGCAAGCATCTCTTTTGGGGTCACTGCTGTTTGCCATTTTTATAAATGACCTGAATGAGGGCATCGAAAGATGGGTTAGTAAATTTGCGGATGGCACTGAGGTTTGTGGAGTTGTGGATAGTGCTGAAGGATATTACAGGTTACACAGGGACATGGATAAGCTGCAGACCTGGATTGAGAGGTAGCAAATGCAAAGTTTAATGCAGAAAAGTGTGAGGTGATTCACTTTGTAAGGAGCAACAGGAATAAAGAGCACTAAGCTAATGGTAAGATTCTTAGTAGTGTAGATGAGCAGAGAGATCTCGGTATTCATGTCCACAGATCCTTGAAAGTTTGATAGGAGAAAGTGAGGACTGCAGATGCTGGAGATCAGAGCTGAAAATGTGTTGCTGGAAAGTGCAGCAGGTCAGGCAGCATCCAAGGAGCAGGAGAATTGACGTTTTGGGCATGAGCCTTCTTCAGGAATGAAGAAGGGCTCATGCCCGAAACGTCAATTCTCCTGCTCCTTGGATGCTGCCTGACCTGCTGCACTTTTCCAGCAACACATTTTCAACCCAGTTTGATAGGGTGGTTAAGAAGGCTTACGGTGGGTCAATTTTTATTGATAGAGAGATTGGGTTTAGGAGTCATGAGGTCATACTGCAGCTGTACAAAACTCTGGTTTGGCCACAATTGGAGTATTGCATACAGTTGTGGTCACCACATTTAAAAAAGGATGTGGAAACTTAAGGGTTCAAAGGAAATATACTAGGAAGTTGCCTGGCATGGAGGGAAGGTCTTCTGAGGAAAGGATGAGGGACTTGTGGCTTTTTTCATTCGAGAGAAGAAGGATGAGAGTTGTCTTAATTGAGACATACTAAGATAATCACAAGGTAGATAGGGTGGACAGTGAGAACCTTTTTCCTCAGATGCTGAGGGGACATAGGTTTAAGTTGAGGGGTTATAGATATAGGAGAGATGTCAGAAGTAGTTTCTTTACTCAGAGACTAGTAGGGGCATGGAATGCACAGTCTGTAACAGTAGCAGACTCGCCAAGACTAAGGGCATTTAAATGGTCACAGGATAAACATATGGGTGAAAACGGAATAGTGTAGGATAGATGGGCTTCAGAATGGTTCCATAGGTCGGTGCAACATTGAGGGCTGAAGGGCCTGTACTGCGCTGTCATGGTCTATGTTCTATGTTTTAGATATGACATTGCTCACCACCACCCTGTCCAGGACAATTAGGGAAGGACAACAAATTGCAGACAAATCAAAGCTTGCCCCATCCCAGGAGAAATCAAAATAAATGACATACAATTCAAATGATTAAACTGGTGAGGCTTAAATCCATCTCTTTGAAACACTGGAGCCTCGGCCATGACATGGGTGAACCTGCATTTTCAAATTGCAAGGTGGAGTGCCCTACAGATCACGTACAAAATGAATTACACTCAAAGACCGAACAAACGGCCACCAAAGTGTGTCACCAAACTGCAATTTTACAGGCGGCACGGTGGCACAGTGGTTAGCACTGATGCCTCACTGCGCCAGAGACCTGGGTTCAATTCCCACCTCAGGCGACTCTCTGTGTGGAGTTTACACATTCTCCCCGTGTCTATGTGGGTTTCCTTCGGGTGCTCCGGTTAGCATGATTTGGCCATGCTAAATTACCCGTAGTGTTAGGTGTAGAGGTAAATGTAGGGGAATGGGTCTGGGTGGGTTATGCTTCGGCAGGTCGTTGTGGACTTGTTGGCTCGAAAGGCCTGTTTCCACGCTGTTACTAATCTAATCAATTTGTCAGGAAGAACTCAAGAGAAAGCCATTAGTTGGTGTAAGAGGGTAAGACAGACAAGTGTCAGATGTCACTGAATGCACCATAAATGCACTAAAGCTGTTGGGATAGAGCAGGGCAATATTGTAAACAATGTACTGCAGTGGGCAATAAAGGATGTTGAGCAACATAAATGCTTAAAATTGGGAAAGAAAATCGGAAAAAAGGAAATGGGAAAGGCTAATGGGATTTTGGAATGAATATTGAGGGTGAGGAGATGGAGGGGAGAGTGGCCAGGACAGCTGTACTGAAGAATGGTTAGGTCACATCTGGAATATGGTGGACAGTTATGTGCTTCCAATGCAATGCAGGGGCAATGCAGAATGGGACAGGGATAGAGGATCTTGGTTACAAGCAAATGCCAGAACAGGATCTCGAGGAGGGAGGGAGGGTATTCTGATAACAAAACTTTTAATAAAATCGACACAGTAAATGTAGATTTACTATCAATACCGACAAACAGAAAGGCAAAATGACACATTCTCTGGTCATACACCAGGAACAGGAAGGAGATCAGGAAAAATATTTTGATATAGAAATTGGAATTTAGTAAGTGCTGGCAAACTGAGTCCTCCATTCAAAATGGGACAGAATTACTTCTTGGAATTTGAACAGGTCTGAAGCAAAAGAGCAAATTAGGACCAAATAGTCATTTGAGAATATTGAACTGACCTGAAAAATGCCCGGTTTTTAGAAGCTTTTCATTTTGCCCTCATCAGGACAATTGTAAAAGTACCAATCAAAGGAGAAAAACATGACATTTATATTGCATATGAGGGAAGTGCTGACAGGCTGAGGTGTTGTCACTATGAACACGCCAGTTTAAATATTGTTTTCCTTTGCTGTGGCATTTCTTGTAAATTGTCCTGATGCATGCAAGACAAAAAGCTTCAACAAAATGTTTTGTTTTTTGCAACATTCAAATTAGGATCAGTTTGGAGAGAAAGAATGAACATGGAAATGTATTAAGTTAACAATGAAAATTGGTCTAAATTCAGCAGAGACCAGGATAGCTTCACCTTGAACTTAATACAGGAATTACCAGGTGAAGTTTAATCACTGGAATGACTTAACCACCTTCCACCAGTTTGATTGTTTGGATTGTTCATCAGTTATTTTGATTACTCCTGGAATGGGGAGGACATTGATATGTCTGCTATTTATTGCCCTTCTCTAACTATCCTGGAAAGGGCGGTGGTGAGCCATGAGTTTCTCGAAGAGGGTCTGACAGGGGGACAAGATCATGTGCTGGGCCTGAGTACAGCTGTCCCTCAGGAGAATGAGCTGTGGCACAAGGAAAAACCTGGGAGTGATGGAAAGGCACAGGCAGCCCGGCTAGGCTGCAGAGGGCAGAACCAGTTTTGACGAATGAGCTGAGGTCCTTCCGAGCTGAGTTGCAGACTCAGGCTTTCGGGGCCGCACAGCTTACACTGTTACTGACCATAACTCTGTGATTGATGAGGCCTGCCCCAGGAGAACATCCACAGAAAGCTTTATCCTGTGTGTCTGATATCTCTGTGTGTCTCTCAGACGTGACTGAGCAGACAGCAAGGGTTTCAGCAACAACAAAGTGTTACTCTACTGCCCCTCCCACTTTCACCCATCGACTCACAAACTCTTCTGGTGAAAGGGGTCAGCACCTGCCAATGCCTGCTTCAATTTGTCCTACACCCCACCTCAAGACAACTGATTCCACTGCCCTCTGCCCCTATCATCTGTTCACCATCTCTCTCCTTAAGGCACTATCTCTGGCTGGGAAACATCTCTAGCCTCCCCAGGTGGTCTCATTCCTCCAAGTGTGGGCCGTGATGGGGAAGCAAGGCAGGCTATTGGACCGGGAGGTTTCAGCCTGGTCTCAGTGGGGAGCACTCTCCGCTCACACTCGCAATGTAGCAGACTGGGTGGATGAGCTATTGGGAAACACAGGGTTGCAGGGATAGTGCAGTGGTTTGGATCTGGGTGGGATGCTCTTCGGACGATTGGTGTGAACTCATTGGAGTGAATGGCCTGCTTCGACATTGTACATTTTCCATAATTACATGATTCTATCACTGAAGCAAATTATCCAGGCTGAGAGTGCAGTGCAACACTGTCAGAGGGTCAGTAATGAGGGATTGCCACACTGTCACAGGGACAGTCCTGAGGGAGTGCCACACTATTGGTGGTTCAGTACTGAGTGAGTGTTGCCCTAATGGTGGGTCAGTACTGAGGGAGTGCTGCACTGTCAGAGGGTGAGTACTGAGACAATACCACACTGTCAGAGGGTTTGTACTGAGGGAATGCCGCAATATCAGAAAGTTAATACTGTGGGAGTGCCACACTGTCAGATAATTAATGATGAAGGAGTGCTGCACTGCTGGTGTGTCAATACTGAGGGAGTGCAACACTGTCAGGGGTTCAGTTCTCAGGGACCATCTTTCAGATGGGATGTTCTGATGTCTGCTCTCTCAGCGGCCAGTAGAAGATGCCATGACTCTATTAGAAGAGCAGAGCAGATCCCCATAAAATATACCTTTTAAAAAATACCTGGTTGAGCACCTGAAATATCTGAACATTCAATACCTTGGGCCCAGTTCTGGAAAGTGAATGGAGAGTAGATTTAGTTTTGCCTTGGTGGGACAGACATGATCGGATGAGGGACCTCTTCTACACTGTATGATTCTCTGATTCTGTGAAACCTCTGGCTGATGACCACGTACTGTCCTCCGCTGGCTGATGAGTCAGTCTCTCCTCCATGTTGAATAGCACTTGGAGGAAGCTCTGAGGATGGTAAGGGCACAGCATGTACTCTTGGACGGGGAATTCAATGTCCACAATCAGAAAGGAATTTTAAAAACATCAGGTTTGTTGGGTATTGGATACAAATATTCAAAATAATACTTTTGCCAGTCCAACGCTCGCTTCTCCTGTGCCCTCAACCCATGTGACCCTCCCCTCTCCCCTCAGCAAGAGCATCAGGAGATCAGAATGTGTGTAGAGTGTGTGAGACAGTCCACAGAGGAGACACAACTTTAAATAGAACAGGGCTGAGCTGGCAGGACAAAGGTCATTGTCAGCACTGAATTTCAACTCCCTTCCTTCTTGAGACTGGCCTGTGGGAGACTCTGAGGTTCAGGGGTTAAGGCGGGTTACTGTGACACTGTAGAGAGAGATTCACTCTGTCCCCAACCAGTGCTGTTCCTGTCAGTGTGGAGACAGCTTTATTCTGTACCTTATCCTGTCCCTGTCCTGGGTGTTTTTGGATCAGTACAGAAAGAGCTTTACTCTATATCTAACCCTATTCTGTCCCTGTCCAGGAGACTGTTTGTTGGGGACAGTGTTGACGTGTAATAACAAGCATAATCTTTCAAAGGTATTGAAAACTGTCAGCTGTACAAAAACATTGTGAACCTCAGAAGTCTCTGCTTCAGTAAATCAGATCTCCTTCCTGCTTAGCCGCCAGTTCCATCTTAAGGTTTTGTCACTGTTTAAAGGGACAAGATTCTCATGTTATTGGGAAAATCTCCACAAGTGTTTTCCTCAGCTCCATTGTAGATGTGAATTTGTGCTGCTTCCTCTGTCTGGGCTGTTAATTGCAGTCTGTTTTCTGTCAATGTCAACCTGAAAATGGGAATAAAGATGAAGAAGATTCAGTCTCTGTGTCTGTCTCTGTCTCATGCCTGCTTTGGAAATGGCCCGAGCTGAAGCCTAAGGGAAAGGTGTGTGAAGTGACACCCTCCACCATCAGGGCACGGAAAACGAGAGAGAGAATAGAGAGGGCAGTGGGGTCCCTGGGGCAGGAGGGCAATACTACAGTTAGGGCCAGAAGGGCATGTTCAGCAGGAATGCAGGGCCCTGAGAAAATTTTCGTTTGTAAATGGGATCAACATTTCTTTATTGAGTTAAAGTGACTCGATTAAACACGTCTGTAGTGAATGGATAAATCTACAACAACGCCCACACAGGGTGTTTGGATTGGAGGCTGAGTTGAAAGTATTGGTGACACATCAGGGAGGTGTGGAGATACCTGGAGACTTTGTTCCAGAAGGAACTTATAAGCCTCAGGTCCAGGCAGTCCAATTCCATATGTAGGAAGTGGCAGGAGGGTATGACTATGAAGATGGCAGGTAAGGATTTGGAGAGCACTGTAGGACAGGAAAACCACTCACTTTTGCTGTAGTGTGGGTATGCTCACCGAGCTGGGAAGTTGATTTTTAGACATTTTGTCCTCTGCTAGGTGACATCTTTAGAGCTTTGGAGCTTCCTGTGAAGCGCTGTTGTACTGTGTCTTCTGGAATTTATTTGGTTCCATTCCTGCTGTTTCCAGTTACTGGTTCCTGATGTTCGTTGCAGTGGTCAGTATACTGGTCTAGGTCAATGTGTTTATTGATGGAGCCCATGGATAAGTATCACGCCTCTCGAAATTCTCTGGCTGCCCTCTGTTGAGCTCTGTCCTGTGATCATAGTATTGGCCCAATCGAATTTGTGGTCCTTGTCATCTGTGTGTATAGCTACTTGGGACAGCTGCTCATGGGGGTTAGTGGCTCGTTGGTGCTCATGGATGTGGATGGCTAGTTGTCTGCCTGTTTGACTGAGGTGTTTCATGCTAACATTGCATGGATTCTTGTAAATTGCATCTGTCTTTCACACGGTGGGTATTGGGCCTTTTGTTCTCATGAGTTGCTGTCTGAGTATGGCTGTCAGGTTTTGGGCAGTTTATGAGTGATTGGAGAAGTCTAGCTGTCAATTCTGTGTTGTTTTTATATAGTGTGGCTAGTGAGTTAGGTCGTGGCATGTCCTCATCATGTTGTTTGTCTGTTAGGCATCTGTGGATGAAGTTGCGGGAATATTGGTTCTTGGCAAAGTCTTTGTAGAAGTGTTCTTCTCTTTACAGCTCGGGAGTGCTGCAGTGTATTGTAGCCCTTTAGAACAGGGGCCTAATGCAGATTCTCCTGTGTGTGGGGAGGGATCAGGCAGAGAGGAAGAGTCAGTGCAGCCATTGTGCAGCATCCAGTGTCGCGTTGTCCCATTTCCAATCCCACTGCAATGTCATTGTCTGCCCTGACACCAAGCAGATGCTCCCATCACAAGAGGCTCCATGGCCCTGAGGACTGTGAGAGTGAGCCCTGTCCATTCAGCTCGATCATCAAGCTCCAGCCTTCCTGATGTGGTGGCAGCCAGGAGAACCCTGCCCATGGGAGATTCCACACACACGCCCTCTCTCCCTGCAGGGAAAGATGATTCCATGGCCCTGCTTTCTCTCCAAACTGATCCAAATTCAAGTGTTGCTGAAAAAAAACATTTTGTCAAAGCTTTTGTCTTGCGCACATCAGGACAATTTGTAAGAAATAGCACAGCAAAACTCTGGAGATCCCAGCGGGTCAGGCAGTATCCATGGAAAGAAAGCAAGGCAAAGTGAAATGTTTTCACAAGAAGGATCTTGTCTCACTCAAGTACTATATTCTCAAATGACTATTTGATCCTAATTTCCTATTTTGCTTCAGGCTTGTTGAAATTCTAAAAAGTAATTCTGTCTTTTTTTGAATGGAGCACTATGTTTATCATCATTCATCATTAAGTTCCAATAACTGCATCAAAATATTTTTCCTGATATCTTCCCTGTACCTGGTATATGACTGGAGCATAAGTCATTTTGCATTTCAGTTTGTCTGCACTGATGATAAATCTACATTTACTGTGTTTATTTGTTTAAGAATTTTTGAACATTAGAATTCCCTCTCTCCACTTTTGAGATCATGTTCTGGCCTTCACAGAATCAGAGAATCGAGCAATCCCTACAGGGTGGAAGCAGGTCACACAGGCCAGCAAGCTCGTACCAACCCTTGAAGACCATCCCACCCAGACACACACCTCCCCTACCCTATCCCTGTAACCATGCATTTTCCATGGCATTTTCCATTTGCTAGCCTGCACATCTCTTGTGACCCATGATCCCCTGTCCATGTCCCATTATGTATTGTCCCTCAAAGCAGCCCCTAACTGTGCACCATATTCTAGCCATGACCTAACCATTCTTCAGGACAGCTGCCATGGTCACTCTCCCCTCCATCTCCTCACTCTCAATATTCAATCCAAAATCACATTGACCTTTATTTCTGATATTGTTTCCAATTTCAAG
>NW_025215165.1:17894-21539 GCF_004010195.1 Chiloscyllium plagiosum | reverse complement strand
GCTATTTGTTGCCTTTCCCTAATTGTCCTGGAGAGGGCGGTGGTGAGTCATGTAATATCTGGGAAGGAAGGCGCTGGGATCTGAACAAAAAAAACCCATGAAACTCAATGTCATGTTCACGAATGTAGTTTGGACAAGGGAACCCAGTCATCACCCGGTCTGTGACTCCAGTCCCGCAGTGATGCGAGTCATTCTTCATGATCTGGCTCAGAACTCAGTCCGAGTAACTAGAGATCGGCAATATCTTTGAGGTATAATTTACAATAGTTTATAAAATAGTTCATTTTAAAAACTATTTAAAATAGTTAAATCTATGTTAACCTGAGTGTACAAGGCATAATTTCAAAATTTGCTGATGGTATGCAACTTGGATGTATTATGGCTCATGATGAAGATAGTGTCGAACTTCAAAAAAGATACAGGTAAGTTAATGGGAAGTTAATGGAATGAGCAGATGGTTGCGGATAGAATTTAATGGAAAGAGATGTCACTGATTCATTTTGGAGGGAAAATGTGGAGAGACAAAACAAACTAAAGGGTACAAGTATGGGTGGGTGTAGGGGCAGTAGGACCTGGATGTTTCTGTGCATCAGTCACTGAAGGTGGCAGGATAGGTAGCTGTTCTCATGACAGAGCAGCTGATTAAAGCAGATGCCATATCAACATGAACATAGAATACAGCGTGGATGTGAAAAGAATGTGCCCTTTTCAGGGAGAATATAAAACTAAAATAAGTTCCCTCATTTAAGACCAAGATAAGGAGGTTTTGTTTTTTTTCTTTAAGGTCATAGATCTTTGGAACTCTTCTTCAAACACAGAAATGAAACCTCTGAATGCTTGTAGTGAAGAAGGAGACAGTCATTGCTTATCAAGAATCTATCAGAATAAGGCAAGAATGTGGAATAATCAGGTCAGCCATGGGGAGCAGGCTCAAGAGGATGAATCTCCTTCATTTGTCGTTAATTTGTATGATCGTGTGGCCAGTTCCACCATTGAAGGATCAGTGCCTTAAAAGCTTGTGGTTTTCAATAAAGCAGCTGAAGTGGCTGCAGGTTTGTGTGGGCGCGAATTGAAGGGGACTTTACCCATAATCCTCAGCAGCCGTGCAAGCGCTCTCTCGCCACTAGAGGGCAGCTGCTTCATTGTCCCTGATCAGTAAAAAGTAAACTGGGACTCTGCTTGTAGGTAACCGGCTCATCTGTAGAGACACATCGAGTGCACAGCTTTAGAAGCAGGGTACTTGTCACACCACAATGAAAATGTCCCCTGTGACAAGTCATTTGGTGTGACTTTTGTTTGTCTTCACAGTGTGCTGTTTTGTTAATTCTGTGATACATGTAGACAATGTCAGTACTGAGTGACACAAACTCTATTTCCTCCTCTAACCCCTTTCCAAAAAACCCTCTCCATCTTGCTTTACTCCTTATTGACTCTTCTACAATTGATTCTGCTCCTTCACTCCGTCCTGGTCCCAGAGGGATTGATGGCCGGAGTTCATGACCCCGCACTGTGTGAAGGTTGGTGTGAAGTGAGGCCAGTGTGTTGGAGCTTGGGCTCCTGCCTCAGGCCCAGGTGTAGGGGCCTGTTCAACAATCTGCACATTGTCCTTTTTCTCTTTCTGACCGTACTGGAGTTTTCAGGCTGCAGTAACTTGCTGGCAACAAGGTGTCTTGTCTAAAATGATCCCAGCACTGGACAGATCTCTGCTGTTGTTTTTTTTTTCTCTCTCTCAGGATCCTGCTCTGTATTCAGTGCCTGTTATCATTAGTTTGTTGGAGTTCATATGTCAGCTGCTGCTTCTTTGCTATGGTACTGAAAAAAAGTCATCCATGCCTCTTGAGATTTAAATACTCCTTCTTCATGAAAGTGGTTGGCAGACTTTTTAACATCATTTAACAAACTAATGATGGGAATGCATCAGTGTTGTTTATGGCTGGGAGCATTTAACATCATGGTCCTAGTTTTTAATGGATCCTGACTCGTGGTAATACAGTTTGCAATGTTTCTCTCCCCTTTTGTGTTATTAAGAAGCTTGCAAATGTGTTATGATGAGGACAATGCAACTTCAACACTGTTTGATGGAGTGGGTGGCTGTTCGAATTCTCATCTCATTATCATCCAGCTTTCAAAGAAAATGCTGTGGTCGCTGAAATTAGATTGTACTCAGGTTTTATGCATATTGTGTTTGTATTTTGTTTTTGGAATGCCAATTTGTCATAAAAATATCCTGTTCAGTTTTGTAGCTCAGTAGTTGTGTTTGTTCCCTGAGATACTGAGAGTTTACTTGTCTTGCTCTCTGCAGTTATACCATCAACTTGGTTTCTCAGTGTGAGCCAGGAGACCACTGCGTGGTGACTTCCTGCCCCACTGTCGGGGTAAAGGCAAGTGAGAACTGTTGAGGTTAATCCCATCATGAGCATCAGAACATTATTTTCAGGCTGGAAAGACACCCACTGACCTATTTCTTTGGCCGCCATTGCAGTAAAAGCAAATTTCTCCCTTTGCCAGCACAAAGAGAAAGTGCCGTCAGATTCGCTGGTGTGTGATGGTTTAGCCCAATAGGAGCAGCACTGGTAGATCATGCTGTATCAGCCTGGACAGAAACCTGGGCAAACTCCAGATGAAAACATATCCTTCAGTAGATCTGCTGCAACGCAAAATATGGAGTTGGAATCCTTGTTCCCGAATCACCTCATCAAACCTAAATACAATTGAGAAAATATAAACCAAACCCATTTCCCAAGGACATATGTCACAACAAGAAAGTGGGGAACACACAGTTATTGTTCGCCTGTCTCTGGGGAGCGTCACTTTTCCTGTCTCCTCTCTCTTTGTGGGATATCATTTTTACCATCCTTTCTGTCTGAGAATATTACTGTTCCTGTCCGCACTCTCTTGGGGACAGGGTGGGGGTGTCACACCCATCCAGTTTGTTAGTTCCATTTACTCTCATGAAAAGAGTAATCCCTGCTTCACTATGTGTGTGACCCATGTGTGAAAGCCCAGCACAGCTAACCCTTCACTTCAATCAGATCACAGGGTCTGAGGTTGGTCTGTACTATCTAGACCCAGACAAAAACCGGATCACGATCAAGATAACCCAAATCAAGTCCCAATGAGACGGCTGTTGACCTTCACCCTCAAAGCCCACTGAGGAGGTGGTCATTAATCTCAGTGTTGTCATAGATTATGTTCTCCCAGAGATTCATGATTCATTCTAGATTTAGCACATGTGTGTGATGTTGTCAGGTGACTGCTGGGAAGACATGGAGATAAAATATAAAAGGAGAGAGAATTATATAGCTGTCCCTCCTTTCTTAAATACAAGGACCAAAATTGCACACAATCCTCCAAATGCAGGCTCACTAACATCCTCTGTAGTTTTAACAGGATTTCTCTACTTTTGAATTCCAACCCCCAGCCATAAAGGTGAAAATTCCTTTCGCCTTCTCAATTACTGGCTGCACCTGCACTAACTTTCTGTGTATCATGCACAATACTACCCAGATCACTCTGTACTGCACTTTGTTGGAATCTCTCACTATTTAACTAATAGTCGGCCTTTAGATTAATCCGACCCAAGTGCATGGTCTCACACTTTCTGACATTAAATTCCATCCACTGTGTATTAGTGTTTCATTTCCA
>NW_025215165.1:14937-17529 GCF_004010195.1 Chiloscyllium plagiosum | reverse complement strand
GATGGCCCTGACACTTGATGATCTAACCCTTTCCTGCTGGTTCCATTCAATGACAGGCAGGAGGTGGAAGAACACAGCAAGTCAGGCAGCATTAGACGGTGGAGAAGTTGATGTTTCGGGTGTAACCCTTCTTCAGGAATGGGGTTGGGTATACATGAAACTGCAGATAAAGGGGGTAGTGAGGACAGGATGATGAAGTGGGGATTGGTGATGACAGGTAGATGGTACAATTTGGTTGGTCAATGGGAGGAATGAATCCGGTAGGTGGCAGGGAGGAGTGGAAGGGAGGGATAGGGGTTGGGAAGGGAGTCGGGAGAAGAGAAGAGTGGTTATTTGAAATTGGAGAACTTAATGTTGTGTCATCTGAGCTGTAGGCTGCCCAGATGGAAGATGAGATATTGTTCCTCCAATTTGTGGTTTGGTTCATTGTGGTAATGGAGGAGGCTGATGGTGGTCATGTCGGAAAGGGAATGGGAAGGGGAATTGAAATGGGCGGTGACTGAGAGGTATGGTCAGCCTCTGCAGGCCTGGCTGAGATGCTTGGTGAAATGTTCCCTAAGTTTATATTTGGTCTTCCCAATGTAGAGAAGACCACATCGCGGGCACCTGATGCAGTGAACTAGGTTGGAGGAGAGGCAGGTGAACCTCTGTCTCACCTGGAAGGACTGTTTGGGACCCTGGATGGAGGGGAGGGATTGGTGTACCAGCAGGCTTTGCATCTTTTTGGGTTGCAGGGGAAGGTTCCTGGGGGTTTGGGAGGGTAGGTGGGCAAGAATTGTCAAAGAGAAAGTCCTTGTGGAAGGCAGACAGGGGTGGGGAGAGGAAGATGTTCTTGGTGGTGTGGTCTAGTTGGAGTTGGTGGAAGTGTTTAAGGATGGTATGTTAATTGGTACAAGGATTGGTAATAGTTAAGGACAATGGGGACTTTGACTTCATTGTGTTTGGAGGGGGGTGGGTTTAGAGCGATGGAACGGGAAATGGAGGGGGTGCAGCGGATGACAGAAGGAGGAAAAGCACGTTATTCGTAACAGGTGGACATCTGTGATCAGCGAACTGTCTCCTCATCCGAGCAGATGGAGTGGAGGCAGAGGAATTGGGAGAATGGGATAGAGTTCTTGCAGAATACTGGTTAGGAGAAGGTGTAGTTCAGGAAGTCTGTGGGTTTGTAGTAAATGCCTGTTTGAAGATTATCGCCAGAATTGGAAATGGAGAAGTGAAGAAAGGGCAGGGAGGTGTCTGAGATGGATGAAGTGAATTTGAGGACAGGATGGAAGTTGTGGGGAAAGTCAATGAACTGCTCCAGTTCAGCCTGGGTGCAGGATGCCTTGCACTAATGTAATCACTGATGTAATGGCAGAAGAATTGGAGCACAGTGCCTGTATAGTCACTGAAGAGGGAGTAGTCAACATAGCTCAACCGGGTGCCCATGGCCACCCCCTGGACCAGCTTGGCAAGACGGAGGAGGGTATTGGTAGAGGGGGACTGGATGGTTCTGTTGCAGAGGGAAAGGTGTTGGGCCTGGAGGCCATCCTTATGGGGTATGGACATATATAAGGACTGCACGTCCATAGTGGAGATAAAGCACTTAGGGCTGGGGAACTGGAGGTTTCTGGAAAGATGGAGGGCATAACTGGTGTAGCGGATGTAGGTGGGCAGTGCCTGAACCAAGGAGGAGAGTTGAGGTAGAATGAGAGGAGTCCAGTGGGGCAGTGGCATGCTGAGACGATGGATCAGCCGGATAGTTGGGCTTGTGGATCTTGGGGAGCAGGTAGAACTGGGAATTGCAGACTGGAGACAGTGGAGGGGAGATCACTGGAGGCAATGAGGGCAATGACTGTGTGAATGATTTTGGCCTGATGGGTCATGGCAGGGTCATGGGCAAGGGGGAAGTAGGACTTGGTGTCTGAGAGTTGGAGTTCGGCCTCTGTGACATTTCGGTCTGTTCTCCAGACTAACACCTCCCCACCTTTGTCAGCGGGTTTGATGGTGAACCAGGGTTGGCGCAGAGAGAGTAGAGTGTTCGATCGGAGGGGGTGTGGTTGGAGTGGGTGAGGAGAAAAATTGAGGCGGCTGACGGCACATCAACAGTCAGCAATGAAGAGGTCTCGAGTGTGTACACAGCTGGTGGTGGGGAGTGGTTGATGACCAAATGGAGGAAGAAGGTTGGAGGTGGGAGAAGGGGTCCTCAGAGGGAGTTTGGGAGTTTTTGTTAAAGAAGAAGACATGGAAGTCGAGGCGGTGGAAGAAGAGCTCCGTGTCATGGTGGGTGCGGGTTTCATTGAGGGGGGGTCGGGCGGGAATGACTGTGACCCCTTTCCTGAGGATGGACGTTTTAGCCTCAGAGAGTTCGAGGTTGGAGGGATAGTAAATATGGGACAAGGCTCAGGGGTGAGGTTTTCGGGTGGGCCCAAGTTGGCTGAAGGAGGAGAGGGGGGAAGGGTGATGGCATGTGGTGGGTGAGGGTTGGTTGTGATGCAGCACGGTGGAATGGGTGTGGGAGAGAAAGAAGATTGGGACGGAGGTGGGTTGTGGAGTGAGGTGGGGGAGTGGGAAGGTGGGGATGAGGTGAAGAGGGAGAAGTGGAGGGATAGG
>NW_025215165.1:12937-14530 GCF_004010195.1 Chiloscyllium plagiosum | reverse complement strand
TTCTTTTTGATAAAATATGAGTTCTCAGACAGGGACAGTTAACTTTGTCCAATCAGGGAGTCCTGGCTGACAGATAAAAAGGGGAGTGTCAGAAGGACTGATGCTCTGGGAGCTGACTCTGAATAACAACCTGCCAACCAACCCCCTCCTTCTGTCACCCTCAATCTCCCCATGCTTACTCTTGATGTCCCTTCGATCCAGCCTGTGCTGCCTTTGGGAGAGGTTGACCTTCCCTCCATCACCCAGGAATGTGGTCATCATCTCAGAGCAGTCACACTTTTAACCTGAGGGACATCACAGCTGGGGCGAGGGGAGAGAAAGTGGCACCTTCATGGTGGTCATACCTGTCATTAATCCACCGCAACCTCTCTTGGGGCTGCAAGAATTCAACCTCCATCCCTCAGACAGCTCCCCTCCCTGGAAGGTAATATTGCTGCATTTAGCTTGAGGTTAATTAACCATTAAAATATGAATATGGGGAGCCAGCATTGGCTGGGCAGGAAACCACAACTGCTCTGACTCTGCATTCAGAAAATCTCCTCGGAATTGGGCAACACATTCGGGAGCACAGTGCCCATTGCGTCTGAAATCCCTCACTTACTAAGAATACACTCTCAGTATTCACCTTTCTCAGCTGCCATCTCAATTTACTCGAAACTCTGTGTCCAATGATCCTGCCCCTCCAGCTACCTGATGAAGAAGCAGTGCTCTGAACGCTTCTACTTCCAAATAAACCTGTTTAACTATAACCTGGTGTTGTTGGATTTTTAACTTTGGCCATCTGAATGAGCTGCCATCACAGACTGAATCAGCTAAACTGTTTTTCATTCATGATTTGAGAAGATAAAAGCCTCATCTTCAATCCCCAGCACAAGGCCCGTTCTCAATCCATCGCTCGGACACATAGACCTCAGAGAGACACCTACAGGCAGCACAGAGTAACACACTCGCACTGAGAGAGACACCGACAGGGAACACTATGTGAGACAGGCAGCACTGAGTAACATGCTCACACTCCATGCTGTCTGTGGGTGTGTCTCTGAGTGTGAGCATGGTACTCAGTGCTGCCTGCAGGTGTCTCTCTGAGTAACAAGACCACACACCGATAAAGACCTACAGGCAACATTAAGTTAAACACTCACTCAGAGAGACACATAAGGCCGACAATGTCTGTGAATGGCCAAAGATTGTTTCAGCGGCTAACCAACATGTAGCAGAGATTACACAGTGCGATCCCATCAGCTGGGCCTGGACCAACAGAGTGAAGGGGAATGCGTCAGATTGTACTTATTGAGTCCGAGCAGCTTTCAGTTTTTGTTCTTTTTGGAACCTTGTAACCTTCACAAATCCCTGATCAAAGGGATCATTTGAAAATGATTAATGATTGATAATTGCAATTGATTGACAGGCCAAGCAACCAATTGTGATAATGACCTGCTGAAATACAGCCAATCAATTTGGGGGGTGTTTGGAGGTTGTCTATTTCCAAAGCACACAGAGACAGAGACTGAATCTTTACCTTTATTCCCTTTTCCATTCACATTGACAGAAAAAAACTGCAATGAACAGCCCAGACAGAGGAAGCTAACTAAA
>NW_025215165.1:0-1699 GCF_004010195.1 Chiloscyllium plagiosum | reverse complement strand
TAACAAAACAGTGGGACCTCAGTTTAATATCACTTCACCAATTTTATGCTCTTAAAACAGGTGGGAACTTTATTAATTTATTAATTTAGATATCTCTTGAAGAAGTAACAAAGAAGATTGATGAGGGCAGAGCAGTAGATGTGATCTATATAGACTTCAGGTAGAGGCCTCATGAACTAAACTGGGGTAATGTCACTAATAAATTTGCTTTCACCTTGTGAATATCTGAATAACATATGTTCAAAACAAAAGACTCTTGTAGTTCTGGTGTTATGTCTTAGGCAGATGCAGCAAATTCAGCAACAAGGCTTTGGGGTTACTGCACGGTAACGTGGAGCAGCATGAGGATCTGTGCCAGCCCCTGCCATTCTGCGTATGACCCACACCGACCATATAGCTTATATTTGGTTTGCTCTCCATTTCCATGAGCTACTCAAGCAGGCACTTGGATACAATGGAGACACATTGGAATCCCATCCATTGTAGAACAGTGGCATCACAGAAAGTCAACCCCAATTAATTGGGCGATTGGCCATGGGACTGGTTGCTCTATACCTAGGTGCATTTGTCCATTGACTGGCACAAATTTCTAATTGCCCAGAAACCGGCTGAGAGTCTACCATCTTGCTGTGGGTCGGGAGTCACAGTAAGGATGGCAGATTTTCTTGAGTGAACTCAAAGAATTTTTACGACAATGAACTGTGTTTACAAGGTCACAACCATAGCTAGTTTTTTTTTAAATTTCAGATTTTTATTGACTTCAGATTTCACCATCTGCCATGGTGGGATTCGAACCCATGTCCTCAGAATATTAGTCTGGGGTTCTGGGTTACACGAACACCACCATCTCACCTACCTTCAGCTTATAGCATAGCATTCTGATTTCCATGTTAATGAGGGCCTTTTTCTTATGAAATAATGGAACTCAATCACTCACATGGTCTTCAGGCTTCCAGTTATCTGGTTATTATAAACATCAGAAAGGACTCCTCACAAAATTGCTCACATGGGAAATGTATTTGCACCAACTTACCAGAAGAACTGTATAGAATTAGAACTGTCCACACTTTCCTTTTAAGCTTGTTTTAAAAAATATATTAAGTTAAAATTTTGTGTTGGTTTTGTTATTGTATAAAATTAGGACCACAGGACTTGATGCTTGCTTCTGTGTAATTATCTCTATCTGAATTTAGCACACACTTCTTCATGGCAGTATGGAAGGAGAGAAGTTGCTGAACTCTCCTTTTACTCTCAAATAGGGTTTATTTCTGTGCACATTAACCTATTTCAGAGAGGACAGAGACAGGATAGGAAGTAGATAGTGTCACAGCATTATATTGCACAAAAAACAGATTCGTCTGCATCGACCAGACATCTGACCTAGTCCCAGTTGCCAGCATTTGGCCATTATCCCTCTCAACCCTTTCTAGTCTTGTACCCATCCAGATATCTTTTACATGTTGTAATTGTAGCCACCTTCACCACTTCGTCTGGAAGCTGGTTCCATCCATGCACCACCCTCTGTGTGAAACAGTTACCTCTCAGATCCTTTTTCCATTTTTCCCTCTCAGCTTAGACCTATGCCCTCTAGTTTTGGACTCCCCCACCCTAGGAAAAAGACCTCGGCTATTCACCCACTCATGATTTTATAAACCTCAATGAGGTCACCCCTCTGTCAGGGAAGAAAACCCTAACATAA
>NW_025215164.1:47626-67839 GCF_004010195.1 Chiloscyllium plagiosum | reverse complement strand
ACATGTTGTGGGTCGTAAGAATGTAATCGCAAAAGCATTATCGCAGACTTAACTGAGTGTTTAGATGAGATTTGTATTTATTTAATGTTATATATATATATATATGAGAAGCAGTTCAGGTAAACTTATATTAAAATTATCTTTATGCTCACATGATGTGTTTTAAAATAATGTAAAATATGAAGCCATATTTTCATTATGGTGGTCCATTTTTTTTCTTAAGAGGGACGTGTTCCAAAGATGTGGGTGCACTGTACCTTTAAGACAGTTAAAATCTAGCATTGACAGCACCAAGTATCTTCGATAAGATATAATGTAGCATTTGGTCCAGCTAAAGGTAGCCGCTTGCCTGGAGACAAAAAGTGATTCGAATTACGCCAATCAGTTTAAATTATACCTCCCAAAAAAAACACTAATCCAATTTTCATTCAGTGTATTGGCAATGCTCAAAGCCATTGACCAAGTCCAATGCTGTGGGAGTATTTGACCGGGGAAAAAATTGAACAGTTCGGTGGAGAACTGGCAAGCCAACGTCATCTCAACCTGCCTAGTCAATAACTTTCTCGAAGGTACATTTATCCATTAGTAAACACTGAAGGAAAATCTCCAAAAAAGGGGAGAAAATGCAAGAATACAGTGAAGAATAAAAAGCTCCCTGGATTTGAGACTAGAAGTTTTGTTTTGTACATCTTAAATGGTGTTTTTATCTGACTAGTATCGTAGAAAGGGAAGGGAAAACATAGGTTCGAGGAAGGAGTTGTTAATAACTGTTAGTTAATTGTTCGCTGTTAAACTGTAAGAAATAAAGTTGTTAAGTTTTACTTTAACAAGGTCTTAGCCTAGTAAAGTTTTACCGATCACTAAAAGGCATAAATAATTTCTGTGCTGCTAGTTTAAGTTGTGCAGGAGGATTTTACCCGCGTCGCAACAATGTGTAAAGACATCCGAAATGCAGAAACGAGGACCACTTGTAAATGTTCCAAACAGCTCCATCATGCGACAAAATCGTGGATGAGCTGACTGTGGCTTCAATCACGCGTTACTCTTTTGCGCTTACAAAGTCAGTCAAGAATCTGCCTGCCTCTGCCTTTGGAATATACAATGTATTTTCTTCCATCTCTCTTGGGGACGAGAGTTCCGGAATGACACAAGCCTTTGAGAGGGTGGAGGAAATGACCATCTTCATAACTGAGATGTTCCTCAGTTTTACAATCCATCCAGTCATTGTAATCTCTCATAAAAACTGAAATATTGCTTCAGAATTCAATTTGAAAAGAATGAGAATAGTCTAGGGTTAAACCAGATCACATGATGTTATCCTAATCTCCAGCAGATCCAGATCAATATTTCCTCGCGAAATAAATATTCTTCACTGGAGTAAGTTCAGTGAATCTTCTCTGTACTGCTTTCCATGTAGTTTTGGCCGTAACTCTCTCGAGGTGGTCTCACCATATCCTGTAAAACGAGAAAATATTTTCTACTTCTGAATGTATTCGGTTTAAAAAAGATTCAACATTTATCTTGCCTCCCTGGAAACCTGATGTACACATAACTTTTATTGTGATACAGTTGCCTGGTTCATCTATGCCTCAGACCAATCTCTCCATTGAAATAATACACAGCGTTTCCATTCAAACTGCGAACATCTTTGAATGCAGAGGCATTTTTTGCTTCTATATTCCATGCGCCAATATTTGTCTGTTCACTTTACCGACTTATATCTTATTATAAACTCATGTTCTCTTCATATACAAATAGAAATAAAAAAAGTAAAAATATTACATTGTCATTTCCATTGTATTGTGGTCGCAATCTCTTTCTTTAACCAAATATTCTCTCTGTACTATGGCAGATCTGAAACATTTGAAACTGCTTGAGTCGTCTCAAACAGTTTGAAATGTTTCTCTTCTTCACAAATGTGGACAGAATGTTTTATCAAAGAACTAGATTGTGGCCACATTCCGATGTAATTGACTATGAAATATTTTTAATCCATATCGAAGCTCTAAATGTATGGCAACGCTAAATTTTGCAATAACATCACCAAGTCCCCATCACTCAGAATAGGGTCAGATGGTGCAGAATCTGTGTGTGTGGAAATGAGGAACTCCAAAGGTTAAAAAAAACGTAGTTGCAGTTATGTAAAGGCCTACAGGTAGCACTCAGGACCTGGGGCACTAAACACAACAGGACATGAAGAAGATGTATAGAAAAGCAATAGTTATAGTGATCGATGGGGGTGTGGGTGAATTTCAATTGGCAGTGGGACAGCGAAAATCGGTTTATTAGTTTTTCCAAACAAACGAAATTCGCAGAATGTCTATGAGATGGCTTTGTGCAGCACATTTGGAGGAGCCCCCCGGCAATGGGAATGCTGGATTTAGTGTTGTGCAATGAAGCACCTTGATAAGGGAGCTTTCCTTTAATGAACCCTTAGGAGGCAGTGATCATAATAAGATTGAATTGACTCTGCACTTAGAGATAGAATCAGAGAAAAAAAATTACAGCTGAATAAAAGCAAATACAGAGGCATGGGAGAGGAGCAGGATTGAATTATCTGGGAGAGGAGCCTAGCAGTGGAACAGCAATGGCGAGAGTTTCTGGGAGTAAGTAATTCGGGAGATACAGCAGAGATTCATCACGTGGAAAATGAAGCATGGTACAGGGAGGATGAGGCAGGAATGGATGACTAGGGAAGTCATAGAAATCGGAAAAATAAAAGAGAAACCATCTAATGTGGAAACCGGTGGATTTGAATGGTTTCAAAGACCAGTGAAGGGCGACCAAAAATAAGAATAAGGTGGGAGAAGATTATGTGTGAGGGTGGGCTAGCCATTGGTATAGAGGAAGAGTGCAAGAAGTTCTTTAGCTATATAAAGAACGAAAGAGAGGCAAAAGTTGGTACTGTTGTGCTGGAAAAAGACGATGGAGCGATAGTTGTGGGAAACAGATAATGGCTGAGGAACTGAATAATTTTTTTGCGGCAGTCTTCACGCTGGAAGGCATGAATAATATTTCAAAAATTCAATAGACTGAGGCGGCAGAGCTAATCAGGAGAAGGTATTGAAAAGCTAAATGGTCTGAAAGTGGATAAATCACCTGGCCAGATGGATTACACCGCAGAGGTATAAGAGAGAAAGCTTGAGAAATACTGGAGGCATCAGGGATGGTATTTTTCGAATCTCTTGAATCAGGAAGGGTCCCAGAACACTGCAAAATTGTGAACATGACACCCCTTGTTTACAAAGGAATAAGGCAAAAGATGTAAAATTGCAGACTGATTAGTCTAAGCACAATCGTTGGAATACATTGTGAAGGAGAGATTACTGAGTACTTACAAAACAATGGTTAAATATGGCGAAGTCAGTATGGTTGCATCTAGGGGAGGCGTAGCCAGATAAATCTGTTAGAATTCATTGAGGAAGGGACGAGCACGTTGGACCAAGAACAGCCAAAGGATGTTATCTAACTTGACTGCAAGTAGGCTTTTGTGAAGGTGTCACTGAGGAGGCTACTGAGTAAGATAAAGGCCCATGGTGTCATAGGAAAGTCCGAGCTTGGACAGAAGCGTGGCTGTCAGGCAAAATGTCAAGAGTGGGGATGAAAGGGTCCTTCTCAGAATGGCAGCCATTGACAGATGGAATCCAACGTGGGAAAGTGTGAGGTCATGCACTTTGGTAAGAAGAATACATTCATGGACTATTTTCTGAATAGGGATTTAATTCAGATTTCTGAAGTGCAAATACCGTTGAGAGCACTAATCCAGTCTCAAGTTAAATTTGCATGTGAATCAATAATTAGGAAAGCGTTGCACCTGGCGCACGGTGTGTTTGAAATATTTTATTCAGCAACACATCAGTGAGTCCGCACTTATAAACAATAATATTTGTTTACTCAACAAAATTAATATTAGACCAATGAATTTTACTATAAACTGACGAAAACCACTGAAAACTAACTTCTGCTTTACCTTAACTTTGTATGATCGCATTCCATCTCACGAGAATGTCGCCGGGAACCACATGCTGATGTCTTCTTCTTCTTTTGATGGACTTGGGAGTGCCTTCTCCTTTGGTGGTTATTCTCGAGTTACTTCGGAACGTGGGGTTTTGTTGTGATTTTCATCCTTCCGGGACTTCACACATTTTTGGAACGGTATGGACGATCTGCGAATTGACAGATCAGTTTTGTTTACCCGGATTAATCAGACCCAAGTAAGGGTTCGCACTTTGATGGCCTAAGGTCAACAATCCATTGTCCTATTTAAGTTGAACTTCAGGTGGGTATTACAGGGTCTGTAGCTGTCACGTTTGTTTGTAAAACGTCCGTGGATGGCTGCAGCCTGTTTGGATTCTGCAGCATGTGGATGAGCACAACAACTTTAGTCAAGGTTGGGTTCTGTGTCCCAGCATGCTTTTATCATTGCTATGTTTTTGTAACTCCATGGTAAGATTATTACTGTCCATCATAAGTTCATTAATTCGGGCGGCCCATCTGGCCACAAAGGCAAAGACAATGTTGGCATTTATATTGAGAGGACTTGAATATTAATGCAGGGATGTATTCTTGAGTCTCTGTAAGTCATTTCTAAATTGCTAGCAAAAAGCTTAAGCTTGCAGATTTCAATCAGAAATGAAATATATCATATTTAAATGTGTCAGAATTTAAATATATCATAATTAAATAAAATATATCATATTTAAATTCTATTTGATTGTTCAATCTTTTGGTCAATAAGAATATCTAATCATTCAGAGACCATACACTTTGCAACTGATAGAGCGACTATGTACTTAATTGAATACTGACATTGTGATCACAAGAAAAGTAAGACAAAATGTTCCTTTTTTGTTATAAAATTAAATATGATTTTTTATATCAGAAAATGTTGATAGATGTTTATATGTTAGTTTCAAACGTATAGAACCAACTTAATTGCTTTCCCAGATGATGGAATTATTGTTCAGTTTGATAATCGTAATTCATATTTTATTTTTGCCCAATTCCCAAAGATGGCAGACACCTGATTATTGTTCGGGTCAGAAAACTCATTGCTTTCCAATCATGATCTACATTGAAAATGGATTCCAGAAGGCCTGAACTCCGGCAGACATTTTTACTAGAGCTGAGAGCAGCCTGTGGCGCTCAGTGCGACTCTGGCCTGCGCCTGAAAGTGTTAAGAAACTTTCCAACCTTTCTCGTGGCAGTCATTCAAACATTATTTCGCGACAAATCATTTGGAGCCCCCTTTGGCACAGGGGAACTAGTAAACTGTCTGTCACTAGTCTCAGTGTAGGTACAAATGGTATCCAAATCCACTGACTAACCAGCAACTTGGTCTTATAAATTCATATTCTGTCAGAGCCTGGTCCATGGCGCAGACGTATGGACATAGAGTGTCAAAATATCACTGTACAAGTCACTGTTGGTTATGACATCTGGCTTGGCCCCAGACACTCTGCATCTGCACCCTGGATCAGACACTGTGTGAAGACGTTAACAATTTGGCTGTCTTCTTCAGCAGCTTGCATCTCAGAATAAACTCTCTAAAACTGTCTCCAATAAATGTGCGTTCACATTCACCAATACGAAAATGAAATTGTACATCTCTGTGGGTGGCTAGATATTAATATTTCGGTCTCCCAACAGACTGGATCTGAAGTAAACAGTAGCAAACGGCAAGCGAAGAATCACGTTCATTGCTGAAGTCGGCGGATTTTGTCTTGCACAAGTCACCACACACACACTTCGCACTGGTACTCAGGTAAATGTAATAATAACAATGAATGAATGTTATAATACGCCATAACTGGAGGTCTTGGTCTCACGTCCCTCGACAGCTTGCTGATATCATACACCTCACTCCCTCATGCATCCATAAATTGATTAGAATCCAAAAACGGAGTGAAACGTGGTACATAGAGCAGTACAGCACAGTTCAGGCCCTTCGTTCCTCGATGTTGTGCCAGCTACTTATCCTCCTCTAATTTAAGACTAACCTATATGCCCTTTATTTTACTAACTTCGATGTGCCTATCCAAGATACCCTACATATCCTGAACATATCTGAATCTACTACCACCGTTGGTAATATTTTCCTCGTACCCACCACTCTCTGAGTAAAGAACATACTCTGACATCTCCCAAAACATCCCTCTGATCACCTTAAAATTATACCTCCTGGTGATGGCCATTTTTGCCATCAAAAAAGACGCTGGATATCCACTCGAATTCAACATCTTGTACATCCTGTATGACTTCACCTCTCATCCTTCCTCGCTCCAAAGAGAAAAGTCCTAGCTCCATGAACGGTCCTTCGTAAGATATGTCCTTAGGTCCACGTAGCATCTCGATAATTCTCACCTGCACCGCCTGGAAAGCTTCCAAATCTTTCCTACAATGAGCCAACCAGCATTGAATGCAATATTCCAGATGTGGTCCAGAGCTGTATCTTTACCTCGTGGCTCATAAACCCAAACCCTCTTCTAATGTAAACCAACACACTATCCACCATCTTAACAACACTGCCAAACTGGGTTGCCAAATAGACATGGACCCAAGATCCCTCTGTTCCTTGACACTGCCAAGAATCCTGCCTTTAACACAATATTCTGTTTGACAATTCAACCTTCCAAAATAAGTCTCTTCACACTTTTCCAGGTTGAACTCTATCTGACACATATCAGCCCAGTTCCGCACTCTCTCAATATCCTGTTGCAAATGACAACAGCCCTCCACACTGTCCACAACTCCTCCAACAGCCGTGTCACCCGCAAACTTACTAACCCATTCTTTCACTTCCACATTCAAGCTATTCATAAAAATCCAAAGAGCAGAGGTCCCAGAACCGATCCATGCGAACACCACTGCTCACCCAGCTTCAGGCTGAATAATTCCATCTACTACTACTATCTACCTTCTATGGCACAGCCAATGTTATATCCAGATAGCCAAACCTCTCTATATCCCATGCCTACTTACTTTCTGAATGGGCCTACCATGGGGAAGCATATCAAACGCCTTGCTATCTTTCCTGACAATCACATCTACAACTCTACCTTCATCAACGTGTTTTGTCACTTCTTCAAATAATTCCATAATGTTTGTGAGGCATGCTCTGCCGCTTGCAAAGCGATGCTAACAATCTCGAATCAAACTATGGTTTTCTAAGTAATTATAAATCGTGTCTCTCCGAATCATCTCAAGTATTTTGCCCAGCACTGACGTAAGACTGATGGTTTTGTAATTACCAAGGTTATCCTTATTCCCTTTTCTGTAAAAGGGAATAACATTTGCCACCCTTCAATCATCTGCCACTAATCCAGTGGACAGTGATGACACAAAGGTCATCGCCAAAGGCACAACTCTCTCTTCACTTGCTCAATTTTATAACTTTGAGTATATTACATCTGGTCCAGGGGATTTGTCGAGACTTCAGTCAGTACGACACCTCTATTTATCTATTGCATAATGCCCTTTCCATCTACTGTTTGACTGCATTCCATTTCGGTGCAATGTAGACTACTGCCTTCGTTAGGAAGCACGGTTCCCAATATCCTTCCAATCACGGAATCAAAGAATGGGACGCCCCAATGCTTTCCTGATGACGAGCTGATTCACAAAGCTTTGACTCTCTTTCTCCTCGGATGCTGCCTGACGTTCTGTGCTTTTCCAGCGGCACACTTTGTGAATCTCATCTCGATCAACTGCATTTCTCACTTTCTCCGTTATAGAGAGTTGACCCGTCTGCTGAATGAGCTAGGAATTAATCATGAGAACTCCTTGTACGGAGAGTGACAGCCCAGTTCTGGAAAGCTTGTTTGATGAATGCTTGTTTTTTTTTTCAAACAATTTACAATTCCACAAATATTCGTTTAGTCCCAGAGTTGCATTTTCTTTCATGGATTGGGCAGCCTGATAACAAACAATGAATGATTGAAGAACTCCGAGGTACAGAGTGATCTGCACGGGCACAGCGGAGGAGGGAACCGCACACACAAGCGATTGAGGGACATGTACACACACACAGCGTGGCAGGGAACGCACACACACTGAGGGATGGACGTGCTTATACACAGCAAGGGAGGGGCACACAAGGACAAATCGAGCGAGGGACATGAACACAAAGAGCGCGGGAGGGACATTCACGCATAGTGTGAGAGAGAGACACGCACTCTCACACACACACACGCACACACAGAGCAAGGGAGAGACACGCACAAACACAGTGTGAACGGTGCACGAACCCCCACAGTGAAGGAGGGGCAGACACACAACGAGGAAGGTGAGGGAGGGAAACACACACACACAGAGAGGGATGTGCACACGCACTGTGAGAGAAAGGCAGATAAAGCGAGGAATGGGCATTCATACACACAGCGAGGGAGGGAAAGGGATACATAGCGAGGGAGAGACAATCACGCACAGCAAAGGAGTGATACACAAGGAAAAATCTATGGAAGGACATGACCACATTGAATGAGGGACATACACGTACACACAAAGCGAGAGAGCGACTCCAATACATAGAGCATTGGAGTGTAACACATACAGAGAAAATGAGGCAGGGACACGCCCACACAGAGCAAGGGTAGGACATGCCACTGTGAGAGTGGAATGGACAAGCAAACACAGAGTGAGGGCAGGAAAGACAGACACAGAGCGAGGCAAGACATGCATACACACAGCGAGAGAGGGGGACACACACAGCGAGGGTGGAAAGTGCAGATACGCATGTGAAGGAGGGGCACACAAATGCAGCGAAGGAGGCACACACACAGAACGAGAAAGGGACACACACACACAGCAAGGGGGACTCCCACACACGCAGAGCGAGGGAGGGGCACACATACAGAGCGAGGGATGGACACACGCATAGTGAAATTGGCACATACACATATTGAGAGATGGAAAAGCAAACACACAGAGCACGTTAGGGACATGTACACACATAGCGAGAGAGGGACAAGAACATGAAATGTGAATGAGGTACACGCACACAAACAGATCAAAAGGAGGAAAACACAGACACGTATAGCTGTCTGCACATACTGCACATACGCACATACCCAGAGCGAAGATGGGACAGGCACACACACAGCGAGGGAGGGACAAGCACATATGCAGAGCGAGGAACGGACATGCACACACACATTGAGGGAGCGGAATGCAAGCACAGAGCGGAAGAGGGTTATACGCACATATGTAGCTAGGCAGGTGCATGTCACTCACAGTGAAGGAGGTACACCGACACACAGAGCAAGGCAAGTACTCGTGCACACACAGCGAGTGAGTGACACGAGCCTGCTCAGCAAGGGAAGGGCACGCACACTCACAACGAGGGAGTGTCAAACACACCCAGATCAAGGACGGACGTGCATCGACAGAGCGAGAGAGGGACACAAACACACGCAGAGTTTGGGAAGGAAACATACACGCCCATACAGACAGAGAGTGAGGGACATGCACATGCACGATGGTGGGACACGCACGTACGGGAAGGCAGGGACACACACACAACGAGGGAGGGACACGCACACACAGACCGAAGCAGCGGTACGCACACAAGCACAGTGAGGGAGGGATACGAACACTTAGCATAAGGGATGGTCACGCACATGCAGAGAGGGAGGAACAGGAACACACTAAATGAGGTAGTGACATGTAGTCACACAGAGCGATAGAGGAACACACACACGCAGCAAGGAAAGGACACACAACCACACAGAGAAGGGAAGGGCACACACACGCACACACTCGCACAGAGCAAGGGAGGGGCACGCAATCACACAGAGCAAAGGAGGACACGAACAAACACAGCGAGGGAGGGACACACACTGAGAGAGAAGGGAAGGGCACACACAAAGCGAGGGAGTGACTTACACAAACACAGAGTGCGGGAGGGACACTCACTCACAGAACGAGAGAGGGGCACGCAACTGCACAGACGTTGGAATACACGCACAGAATGGGGGAGTGACTTGGTATCAACACATAGTAACGTAAACGCACAGCGAGGGAAGGGCATGTGCACACACAGAAAACAGAAGGGATGCACAAAAGCACAGTGCCAGGGAGTGACATACACACACAGAGCTAGATATGGAGATTCACACATAAACAGCGACGGAAGAACACTCACACACACACAGTGATGGACGGACCCGCACGTACAGCATGGGACGAAAATGCAGACACTGCGAGTGAGGGACAAACACATATATAGCGAGGGAAGAACACACACAAACAGCGAGGGAAGGGCACACACAGAGGTCGGGGCGGGACACGGAGACACAGAGCGTGGGAGGGACATGTCAACCCACAGAGAGTAAGTAACACGCACTTACAGTGACAGAGGGACACACACATAGCAAGGGAGGGGCAGGATACAGAGTGAGGGAGGGACATGTGCACAAACACTGTGAGGGAAGGAAATGCACGGTCAGGGAAGGAGGGATGCGCTCACACTCAGGGATGGAGGGACAGAAACACACACAAAGACGGAGGGCCACATGCACACACTAAATTGGGAGGGGCACACAAACAGTCAGGGAGGGAAAGACGCACACATAAACAGTGATGTGTCTCCTCGTGCATGCAATCCTTCAGGTCCGACTCCATTCTGCTCCCTCATATCTTCACTGTATGTGTGACTCCCAGGTACGTGTAATCCGCCAGCTCCCACTTCACTCTGCTCCCTCATCGGGCCACCGTCTCTGTGTCTCCCAGGTATAACTAGGCTTTGACCGTAAGTGCTAATTTATATCCTCCGACCTTGCTGCCACTGTAACTCCAAGCTTTGATTTTGCCTCAAGGTCCTGCTCCTTGTTGCTCCATCATATGCTCACTCTCTCTATGACTCAGTACTGATTTAGAGCCTATTGCTCTGCTGCTTCTTTCACTCTCAATCCCAGTTGACCTCAGTCTTCGATGCTGATTTGTATTCTCCAGGTCTGTGATGTCTCCTCTCAGCTGAGATTTAAATCATCCCATTGCAGACTGTTCCCTCACAGTGCCACTGTCGTGCCTGCAAGACAGCAGAAAGAATGAGCAGAATGATTACTGGGGACAGAGGGAGTTGTAGTAATTGAGCAAGCTGGCGGGGATGAACCAAGTTATTTGAAGAGGTAAGGGTAAGCCCAGGACCTGAAAGAGTTTGTTGGAAGACATAGGTAGAGTTTCAGTCACCGATGGCAGCACATAGAATGGGAAGATGTGGGGGGTATTGTGCTCGAAGCGATTACTCGAATAAGAGCTTTAAATATTCTCCAGGGCTTTTAAAAACCTGTTTACAGAGATGTGAAAACATGAACAAAGTACAAAATGACAGACAGAGTTGTTGAATGTATTGGAGACTGGTGGATGTTACAAAGCTAAGAGACATGTCGTGAATGGATAAGTAAAGTTTAAAGGAGCACTGTGGATACGACTGGTGTTGAAGGTCCCTCATGACATGAGTAGGTACAGAGAAGGGGAGCACTGGTCAGGGCTTGATGAGTTTATGGAAATACATGAGTTGCAGGGGATCGAAGAGATGACACAGATAGGGAGGTTGATAAGTGCTTGCCCTATTTTATAGCACCATTGAACACATCCAGTCACTTCAATCGAGACCAATTTAGGGAGGGGAACATGTACCGCAATCGGTTGGGGGAATCTACCGTATACCAAGGAATTGTGTGAGATGCAAATTGAGAAGACAAAATCAGCAACAAGAATTTTAAACAAGACTGAGGCGATTTGATGTTTGAAGAGCGCAGAAGGGAATGGAGGATGTGAGACGTTGCGAGTCAGTAATGGCCACAGCCCGTCCCAAAGTTTTTTTTTTAAAGTAGCGAATGTCACAGCTTGTTGATGTTCATTTTGCTTAATCCATCCAACTCACATTCCCATTTAGTGCTGAGTCATCAACAAATGTTGAAACATCAGATTTTCCCATCTAAAATGGATGGAATACATTTGTAAACAGTTGTGGAATGAGCACAAATCCGTTAGTTTCCACTTAGTTTTCTGTTTGTTAGGCTATTCTAAATCCATCCTAGTATATTGCCTCCCATTCCACGCGTAAATTTTGCTTCTCTACATCTTCAGTGGGACCTTGATGAAAGGTTTATGAACATCCCAATAAATCTTTCCTGCACTTTTATCGCTTTTGCTTTGGCAGAGAGACCAAAAAAATCCAAAAGAGTTTGTGAAATGAAATTTCATTTTCATAACATGTATGGCATGGATAGAAGATTGGTTGATGGAGAACACAGAGTGGGAAGAAAGGTATTCTTTCCTCAGGCTGGCAGCTGGTGACAAGTGGAGTCCTACAGGGGGCATTAACTGTACGAATGAACTGATGGCGTTGTTGCTACGTTTGTGTCAACGGCAAAGACAGGTGGAGCGACGTGTCGTGTTGAGGAAGAGGAACGTCTGCAGAAGGACTGGCTCAGAGAGTGCGCACAGAAGTAGTAGATGGAACATAATGTGGGAAAGTGTGAGGTTATGTACTTTGATGCTGACTGTTTTCTAATGGGAAAAGATGTGAAGCGGAAAGGGACTGGGTAGGTCTCGTTCAGGATTCTTTTCAGGTAAACATTTCTTCGGCCATTCACTTCAAGAGTGCTAGCACATAAGAACACAAATGTCCTGCAGAGGCTCTTTCAGGCCCAAGTCAGACTACATTGGAATTTTGGGAGTTATACGAGGCCACATGCCTCAGAAAAATATCTGTTAGCACTTGGCGGTGGTACTGAGGAGGTTTAAAAGAAATATGCTGCGGATGAGGTGCTTGTCATATGAGGAGCGAGTGAGGGCTAATCGACTGAATGGTCCAATTTCTGCTCCGACGTCTTATGATCTGATGTTCGAAAAGTATGATGCTGTAAAACCACAGCAGGGCCGTCAGCGAGTTTTGAGAAGATTCCTAGCTCAGGTTGAGGTTCTGGATGTAGGTTTGCTCGCTGAGGTGGAAGGTTCATTTCCAGACGTTTCGTCAACCTACCAGGTAACATTTTCAGTGGGTCTCCAGGCGAAGAACTGCTGCTGATTCCTGCTTTCTATTTATATGTTTGGGTTTCTTTGGGTTGGTGATGCTTTGTCCTGTGGTGTTGTCAGTTCCGGTTCTTTTTTCAAGGATTGGTAGATATGATCTAACTCGATGTGTTTGTTGATAGAGTCCTGGTTGGAATATCATGCTTCTAGGAATTCTCCTGCGTGTCTCCGTTTGGCTTGTCGTACCAGTGATATGTTATCCAGTCGAAGTGGGACAACACTAGAATGCAGGAATCAGCAGCAGTGCTTCACATAGAGGCCGACTGAACAGGCCCAATGAACCTTCCAGCTCAGCACGCAAACCTACATTCAGCGGTCAATCAGCATGCAAGGAGAGGAAGAATCGATGTTTCACGCACGAGCCTTTCATGATGGATGTGCTTATGCTGGCAACATCGACTTTCCTGCTCCTTGGATGCTGCCTGACAAGCCATGCTTTTGCTGCACCACTCTTTTTGACTCTGCTGTTCAACTTTTGCATTTCTGCTTTCTCCGTACGGTCTTCTGACCTGAGGCGAGATTTTATGGAATTAAAAAGGGTTTTGCAGGGGTTGATTGGAGTAGTCTGTTTGCAGTTTAAGGGACATCTTGTTAGTGAGGGGGCCTTTAGGAGTGAGACAGCTTGGTTTCAAGGTCTATATGTTCCTGTGAGGGTGAAGGGCATGTTTGGCAGGAGCAGGAAGCCCTGGCTGACAAGAGAATAGAAGCTTTGACCAGAAGAAAAGGAGGAGACGTTGAGCAGGCACAGGCAGGTGGGATCAAGGGAATCCCTGGAGTTATATGGATAATGCAGGAGTTATTGAAGAAGGAAGTTAGGATGGAGAAAAGAGGACACAAGGTATCAATAGCTGAGAAGATTAGGGTGAGACCAAACAGGTTCTTTAATATATTAAAGGAAAAAGAATATTAAGAGGGAGAATAGTGTACATCAAGGACCAAAGTGAACAGGCATGTGTGGAACCACAGGAAGTGGGCGAGGTCCTGAGTGAATATTTCTCCTCTCTGTTTGCTGTGGACAAAGACATGGAGACTTGGGAACTTCTGCAACTTAGTTGTCATGTCTTGGCAACAACCCATATCTTAACAGGGGTGGTGTTGGATATATTAGAACGTATGAAGGTGGATAAATCTCCTGATCCTGATCAGATATATCCAAGCACATAACAAGAGGCGAGAGAAGAAATTGGGGGTGCTGGCTGATATTTATGCACCATCGTTAGCCATGGGTGAGGTCCTGGAAGAAGGAAGGTAGTACATGTTGCACCATTATACAAGAAGGTCTGCAAGGAGAAACCTAGTAACTGTAGACCAGTAAACCTTACATCTCTGGTAGGTACGTTAATTGAGAAGATTCTGAGAGATAAGGTACATGCGTTTGAAAAGACAGGATCTTATTAGAAGCAGTCAGCATGGCTTTGTGCGTGGTAGATCATGCCTCTCAAATTTGTTTGAGCTGTTTGATGAAGTGACCAGGAAGGTTAATGAGGGTAGGGCAGTAGACGTAGTGTGTATGGTTTTCTGTAAGACCTTGATAACGTTCTGCATGGCGGGCTGCTCTGGACGGTTATCGCATGAAATCTCGGGCAAACAGGCAAGCTGGATACATAATTTGCTCGATGGGAGCAAGCAGATGGTAATAGTGCAAGAATGCTTGTCAGTGTAGAGACCTGTAACTAGTGGAGTGCCTTAGGGATCGGTGCTAGGCCCATCACTGTCGGTTACCTATATCAATGATTTTGATGAGAACATGCAAGTCATGATGAGTAAGTTTGCTGATGACTCTAAAATAGCTGATATCGTGGACAGTGAGTGAGGTTGTCAGAAATTGCAGAAATACCTTGATCAGCAGGTGAAATGTGCTGAGAAATAGCAATTGGAGTTTAATACAAGGAAGTGAGTTTCTTGCATTTTGGAAAGTCAAATCAAGGTATGCATTTCCTGGTGAATGGTAGAGCCTTAAAATGTATGAAGGTGGATAAATCTCCTGATCCTGACCAGATATATCCCAGCACAGAACAGAGGGATACTGGAGTTCAGGTCTACAGTTCTCTGAAAATAGTGTCAGAGGTCGACAAGGCAGTGAAGACGGTTTTTGTCACCCGGGCCTTCATAATCTGAACACTGACTATCAAAGTTTGTAAGTTATGCTGCAGTTGTACATGATGCTGGTGAGACCGCACTTGGAGGATTATGTTCATTTTTGGTTACCTTTCTAAGGGAAGAATGCTATTAAACTGAAAAAGAAAAGTCCAGAAGAAACTTGCAAGGATTTTGCCTGGACTCATTCGTCTGAGTTATAGGGAGAGGTGAGACAAGATAAAACGTTTTCTTCGGATTGAAGGAAACTGAAGCGGATTGGTAGAAGTGCAGAAGATCATGAGAGACATGGATAAGGTGAGTTCACTCATCCTTTCCCCATGATTGGGAACTGTAGGATTAGAGGGCATCAGTTAAAGTTGAGAGCAGAAAGAATGAAAGGAGAATTGAGGGGAAACTTTTTTAACGCAGAGGATGGTATGGATATAGAATCTGAAGCCAGCGGACACGGTTGAAGTGGATACGTTAACAACATGTAAAAGGCATTTGGGCAAATCTATGGATAGGTAACAGGGGAAGAATAATGGCTAAGTGCAGGGAAATTTGGTTAGTGTGAATCGATATTTTGGTCGGTATGGTCCAGTTTGGGACAAAGAACCTTCTTCCATGTTGGAAGAATCTATGATTCCATCCCTTATAACAATTTACAGTATTTTTCCGTCTTACTGTCAGGCTAACACTTTTTTGAATTCAGACTGACTGAACTAAACGTTTCGGGAGTTTTTGTGTATCAATCTGAAAAAAGGCAGATTACAGGTTCTGTAGGTAATAGAAAAGTTAAATAAAATGCTGGTATTTATTACAAAGGGAGTGGAGTTTAAAAAACAGGGTAATGTTGCTAAAACTAAGCAAGGTACGAATCAGACTACACTGAGAACATTATGATCAGTTTTGGAGGCAGGACAGTGAATGTTCACTCGGCTGATCTTGACAATCGATGGTTTTGCTAATTAGAAGGTTTTCAGGAAAGATTGAGTAGATTGAGTTTGATCCCATTGTTCTTTGACGAATGAGAGAGAAATTGAATGAAACATCCAGAATACTCAGGAGCTTTGACAGGATAGATGCGAGGAAGTTAGAAAATGGACCAGTACAGCATGGCTGGGCCGAATATGATGCTATTCTAAACTAATACCATCTGCCTCCACATGGTCTATATCCGTCTATTTCTGCCTGTTCCTCCCTCTGTCTAAATGCCACTTACAAACTTTGCTTACATCTTTGATTTGACCAGTTTCCGAGGCACCTTCCATCTTCAATGTCAAAAAAAACACTTACGTCCCATATCTATTTTTAAATTACCCCTTCCCACCTCCATCCAATGCCCTTTTGTATGTGAAATTAGACCATTCAGCGCATCGAGTCTGCTCTGTCATTCAAACATGCCTGATAATGGTTTCAACCGCATTTTCCCACTTTCTCTCTTTAATATTTGATCCCCTTGACAATCAAGAACCTACCGATTGATTTTAAATGTACTCAATGACCTGACTACCACAGCCTTCTGTGACACTGAATTCCGCACATTCAACATCCTCTGGCTGAAGAGAACTTTTCTTAAATTATTTCTGAACGGTCCTCCCTTTTCTCTCAGGCTGTACCTATGGGTCTTATGCCAATGGAATCATCTGCCCAACATCCACTCTGTCCAACTCATTCAGTATTCTGCAAGATTCACTTAGATTCACTCCTCATCGTTCTGAATTCCTTTGAATACAGACACAGAGTCCTCAAACAACCTTATTAAATTCTCAGAAATAAGACTGGGAATCAGTGAAACTGTGTTAGTGGAACTGATAAATAAGAATGGGTCATCACTTTCATGCGACCGTGCTACTGAACCCTCATAATTAGTGGGATGTTGAGGAACAAATATGTCAGGACACCTCAAATATCATGAAGAATGTTATGGTTGTAATGGTAGGGATTTTTAAATTCTCCAAACCTGGACAGTGACTGCCGCAATATTATGCGTTTGAATGGCAGGAATTTGTTAAGTGCATTCCAGAAAACTCCCAAGCAAGATGCAAACGGATCGACTGGAGATAGGGGAAAAATCTGAACTCCTCTTTGGAAACAAGGGAGTGAAAGGGAAGGATACAGGCCAGATGTCAGAGGTAGTTCCTTTATTCAGAGAGTAGTAGGGGCGTGGAATGCCCTGCCTCCAACAGTAATAGACTTACCAACGTTAAACAATTTTAAATGGTCATTTGGTAGGCATAAGAACCAGAATGGAATATTGCTCTCGTAGGTCGGTGCAACAACAAGGGCCAAAGTGCTTGCACTACGCTGTGATGTTCTATGTTCTATGATTTTCGTCATTTACATTAATCATTTAGGTGTCCACATAGGCGATATGATTCGGACGTTTACATTGGACATGCAATATTTGTGGTGTATTGGACAACGAAGAAGGTTACCTCAGAGCAGAATGGGACAAATAGTGTAATGGCTCTGGGCACTGCCAACATTCTGCCACTAATACTGATGGCTTGTGCTCCAAAACATACCGCTCACCAAGCCAAGTACAGTAGAGCACTGACATCTGCCCATAATTCGGAACATGGTTCAGGGATGTTCAGCATAAAAACATAGGGCGCATCCAACACAGCCAATTTCCCTGCATGAGTCCACACTCAATCAACACCAAAGTGATGGAAGGTGTCGCCACCAGTGCTCTCAAGCAGCATCTGCTCAGCAACAACCTGCTCCATGACATCCAGTTTGGGTTCTGCCAGGGCCACTCAGTTCCTGACATTTTTATAGATTTGATTCACAAACTGACAAACAGCAGACTTCCAAAGGTGAGGTGAGAGTGATAGCCCAGTCCTAACTTCCAGACCACAATTTCGACTTCAGTGACATCAACCAGCTCCACTCTGGTTTCAGCTCATTTGCCGAAACTCTCATCCATCCTTGTGTTAAGTCAAGACTTAATAATCCAAACATACTCCTGGCCAGCCTCCCACATTCAACCTAACTGTAATCTCAAGAATATCTAAAAATTGTTGTCCAATTGCTCACTTCGATCAAAATTCGTTCATTCATCAAAAGGCTTCCATTAATCAGCTCAACAATGTAAAATTTTCATTGTTTTAATTCATGGCTGTGATCGTCACTACCTCCCTGCACCATATAACTTTTGCTATCTCGACAATCATTGTATTTCAGACTCCCCACAATGAGTGTCTGCATTACTTCATCTGTTTGGCTCTTTCTACATTACCAATGCAAAATGGTCTCGATTTCCTACCTTAAATCTCTCAGATCTGCTTTTCTCCTTTTAGGAATTCCTGAAAACTTGCTAATTTATCAATGCTTTTGGTCACTTGACTTAATATCTCCATCTGTTACCGAATTTCAAAAGTTTTCATGATAATTTTGTGAAATGATAAACACGATGAAAGAAAAGACAAACTGTTGTTGATTTGGACATATGTCTTCAGCTCTTCACTATTGCTGGCTGAATGATCTGTTACATCTCTTTGCCAAACGCTTCTTGGAAGCTCCTTTACCTCACAAACTGCACCACATAAACTTCTGCCTGAAGATTGTTGCAAGCACTATTGTCTTATGTTGTGCATGGATGTGTTCTGCCCCTCCAACGGTAAGGGTGGGGATATTTGTGGTGCTTCCTCGACAGCGTTGTTTAGTTGCCCATCACCATTCACGACTGTGTGTGGCAGAACTTCAGAGTTCAGATCTGATCAATTGTTTGTTGGATCACTTAGCTCTGTTTATGCTACTTATGTTGTTTGGCATACAGGTGGTCTTGTTTGGTAGCTTCACCGGTTGGTACCTCGTGTTGGTACCTAAGTATGCCTGGTCTGCTTCAGGCATGCCCTTCTGTATTATTTAATCAGGGTTGATCCACTGGCATGATATTAATGTTTGAGTGTGGGATATGCCAATCCACGAGATTTCAGATCGAGTCGGAATGGAATTCTGCTGCTGTTGATGACCCACAGTGCTTCATAGATGTCAGTTTTCAGTTCGTACATCTACTCAAAGTCTGTGCATTTAGCACGGTGATAGTAACACTCAGTCAGTGGAGCTTGTACTCAAATTTAAGGAGCGGCTTTGTCTCCGAAACATCTATGTGATGTTCAGTCTTAAAGATACTGTCATGGTAAGATGCATCTGTAGCTGGTAGATTGGTAAAGGTGAGTTCAAGTATTTTTTTTCACACTTGTTGGTCCCCTTACCAACTGCAGCAGACCCAGTTAAGCAACTATGTCATTTAGGACCCGGCCAGCTCAGTCAGTAATCCTGTTGCTGAGGTACTCTTGCTGGTGGAATTTGAAATCCTGTACCCAGAATATGTTTGGCACCACTTACACCCTCAGAGATTCCTCCAAGTGTTGTTCAACAAGGGCGAGCACTGAATCATCAGTCAAAATGAGATAGTATGTCATAATCAGCAGGAGCCTTGAGACTTCCTGGGTTACAGCATCACTGCTGACTACTACCAGCGCAAATCCTTCCTGTCTGTACCCCAGTGTGCTGCCAATCTCTGCCTGGTCTGTCCTGCTGGTGGGACAGGACATATCTACGGATGGTGATGATGCGGTCTGGTAATTGTAAGCTACGAATCTGTGGGAATAAATATATCAGTCTGTGCCGTGACTAGTCTGTGAGGCAGCTGTCACCATCTTAGCAATAGTCTCCAGTTGTAAATGAGGCCGAATTTAAAAGGGCGAGAGGGCTGATTCAGTGGGTGCCTTCGTAGATGTCATGTGTTCCATCCAGTTTTATTCCTTTGTTGAGACTTTTCTGTGATTATTACAATGAGTAGCTTACTCGGCCACTGTCGGGTTGGCAGGTCTCTTTCCCTGAATATGTTAGGTGTTTTTTTCTCCCATTGACAATGGTTCCATTAAGATCAATAGTTTCTTCATTCCAATTTTTTAAAAATTGAAATCAGATTCCACCATCTGCCGAGATGGGAAACTTTCCAGACTTCAGTTGTCTGGTTTAATATTCTGGATAAAATTAAATACATCAGGTTTCTTCTTAATGGTTGAGGCTAAGGCCCAGTCGTGCTCTGGCTAGACTGTTCATCGAGAGACCCACATTAA
>NW_025215164.1:23119-37490 GCF_004010195.1 Chiloscyllium plagiosum | reverse complement strand
TCCCATAGTGCCCAGGGATGTGCAGGTTAGGGTGGATTGACCGTGGGAAATTGTCCCATAGTGTCCAGGGATGTACAGGTTAGGTGCTTTAGTCAGGGGTAAATGCTGAGTAATAGGGTAGGGGACTGATTCTGGGATGCGGAGGGTCAGTGTGGATGTGTTGGGCCAAATGGCCTGTTTCCACACTGTGTGGATTCTAAGAGACGATGAGAAATAGCACTTGGGGCGAATGGGATGAAAGGTCACAGGGAGAAAGCAGGGTGAGGCTTTGGAATTGGACGGTCAGCCATGCTGGTGCTGGATGGTGGAGCAGGATGGAAGGGCTGAATGGCCTCCTATCTCCTGTGCTTCTCTGCGTCTGTCCCCAGGTGAGGTGTGTGATGCGGGAGTGGCCAGCCTGATGTCGGTTTTCACAGAGAAGGCCTGCATCCGTAAGGATCCCCTGGGCCTGGTGGTGGGCTGTGACCGTTACCGGGTCAACAACATCTTCGACGGCAAGATGGCGGTGCGTCCCACCCAGGAGATCCTCAAGGAGGCGGAGAGCAGGGTTGGGGAGGAGGTCGACTACAGTGTGCACTCGGCCAACTGCGAGCACTTCGTCACCGACCTCCGCTACGGTGTGGCCCGCTCCGGCCAGGTCAGTCCGTGTGCATTCGCGTAGCGCCCCTCAGTGACGTCTCCACCGCCCCGTGGGGGGCCCCGGATTCTCGAACGGCCCACGTCGGACGAGGGGGGGAGGGGATGTGAGGGTGTTCCCGGAGACAAGAGTGAGTCGGTGGGGATCTGGGGAGGCGGCTGTAGGCCCGGTCAGGTCGGGCCGAACGGTCTGTTTCCGTGCCGTCAACCTCACTCCTCTTCCCACTCCCACCCAAACTCCCTCCTCACTCACCGAGTGGGGGCAATGGGGGACAGTGTAGAGGGAGCTTTACTCTGTATCTAACCCCGTGCTGACCCTGTCCTGGGAAGTGTTTGATGGGGGGGACAGTGTAGAGGGAGCTTTACTCTGTATCTAACCCCGTGCTGTCCCTGTCCTGGGGAGTGTTTGATGGGGGGGGCGGACAGTGTAGAGGGAGCTTTACTCTGTATGTTACTGTTATGGTGTGTTGCTGATATCTCACGGTCTCTCACCATCTCTCTCTCTCTCTCTCTCTCCCCCTCCTCTGTCCGTCCCCTCTCCCCCTCGTCCCCAGGTGGATGATGTGATGGTTGCTGCCAAGGCTGCGGTGGGGGCGATTGCCCTGGGGGCCATTGCTGGGCTCTGTTACCAACTGGTGAAGAGGAGAGACAGACAGAAGGAGTGAGTGTGTCACCAGGAGGGGCCGAATGTCCTGGAGGCTCCCAGACCAGCGGGAGAGACAGGCAGCCGGGGACCGGACAGACACACAGACATCTGCGGGGTATCCACCACCCCCTTATACCCACCCTCTACTCCGCAATGAGACTACTGTGAGATCCAGCAGTCAGCCTGGGGGGGTGGGAGAGGGAGCGAGGGAGCACAGGGGAGTCGGTGTCGGGAGCTGGGAATTATCTGGCTCAATCTGGAGTAATCTGTCACCGGGCTATGTCTCTCTCGCTCTCTGTGACCAATAAAGGCTGTGTGTTTCTGTCTACGTGTTCTCTCTTTGGAAATCTACTGCCCTGCGTCGTACCCCCTTGAGATGCCCATCTCACACCCACCCACACTCCTCCTCCCACCCCACCCTAACCCAGACATCTGCTATTCATCTCCAGCCAGATATTAAGGCAGGCTGCATTCTCATTGCGATAATCTCAGTTATACTCCTGAACACACACACACACTCCCTCACATTCATACACATCCTCTCCCTCAGTCTCTCAAACACACACTCTCTCTCACACTCACACACTCTCTCCCTCACACTCATTCTCTCTCTCACACACTCTCTCATACACTCTCTCATACACTCTCTCATACACTCTCTCATACACTCTCTCATACACTCTCTCATACACTCTCTCATACACTCTCTCATACACTCTCTCATACACTCTCTCATACACTCTCTCATACACTCTCTCATACACTCTCTCATACACTCTCTCATACACTCTCTCATACACTCTCTCATACACTCTCTCATACACTCTCTCATACACTCTCTCATACACTCTCTCATACACTCTCTCATACACTCTCTCATACACTCTCTCATACACTCTCTCATACACTCTCTCATACACTCTCTCATACACTCTCTCATACACTCTCTCATACACTCTCTCATACACTCTCTCATACACTCTCTCATACACTCTCTCATACACTCTCTCATACACTCTCTCATACACTCTCTCATACACTCTCTCATACACTCTCTCATACACTCTCTCATACACTCTCTCATACACTCTCTCATACACTCTCTCATACACTCTCTCATACACTCTCTCATACACTCTCTCATACACTCTCTCATACACTCTCTCATACACTCTCTCATACACTCTCTCATACACTCTCTCATACACTCTCTCATACACTCTCTCATACACTCTCTCATACACTCTCTCATACACTCTCTCATACACTCTCTCATACACTCTCTCATACACTCTCTCATACACTCTCTCATACACTCTCTCATACACTCTCTCATACACTCTCTCATACACTCTCTCATACACTCTCTCATACACTCTCTCATACACTCTCTCATACACTCTCTCATACACTCTCTCATACACTCTCTCATACACTCTCTCATACACTCTCTCATACACTCTCTCATACACTCTCTCATACACTCTCTCATACACTCTCTCATACACTCTCTCATACACTCTCTCATACACTCTCTCATACACTCTCTCATACACTCTCTCATACACTCTCTCATACACTCTCTCATACACTCTCTCATACACTCTCTCATACACTCTCTCATACACTCTCTCATACACTCTCTCATACACTCTCTCATACACTCTCTCATACACTCTCTCATACACTCTCTCATACACTCTCTCATACACTCTCTCATACACTCTCTCATACACTCTCTCATACACTCTCTCATACACTCTCTCATACACTCTCTCATACACTCTCTCATACACTCTCTCATACACTCTCTCATACACTCTCTCATACACTCTCTCATACACTCTCTCATACACTCTCTCATACACTCTCTCATACACTCTCTCATACACTCTCTCATACACTCTCTCATACACTCTCTCATACACTCTCTCATACACTCTCTCATACACTCTCTCATACACTCTCTCATACACTCTCTCATACACTCTCTCATACACTCTCTCATACACTCTCTCATACACTCTCTCATACACTCTCTCATACACTCTCTCATACACTCTCTCATACACTCTCTCATACACTCTCTCATACACTCTCTCATACACTCTCTCATACACTCTCTCATACACTCTCTCATACACTCTCTCATACACTCTCTCATACACTCTCTCATACACTCTCTCATACACTCTCTCATACACTCTCTCATACACTCTCTCATACACTCTCTCATACACTCTCTCATACACTCTCTCATACACTCTCTCATACACTCTCTCATACACTCTCTCATACACTCTCTCATACACTCTCTCATACACTCTCTCATACACTCTCTCATACACTCTCTCATACACTCTCTCATACACTCTCTCATACACTCTCTCATACACTCTCTCATACACTCTCTCATACACTCTCTCATACACTCTCTCATACACTCTCTCATACACTCTCTCATACACTCTCTCATACACTCTCTCATACACTCTCTCATACACTCTCTCATACACTCTCTCATACACTCTCTCATACACTCTCTCATACACTCTCTCATACACTCTCTCATACACTCTCTCATACACTCTCTCATACACTCTCTCATACACTCTCTCATACACTCTCTCATACACTCTCTCATACACTCTCTCATACACTCTCTCATACACTCTCTCATACACTCTCTCATACACTCTCTCATACACTCTCTCATACACTCTCTCATACACTCTCTCATACACTCTCTCATACACTCTCTCATACACTCTCTCATACACTCTCTCATACACTCTCTCATACACTCTCTCATACACTCTCTCATACACTCTCTCATACACTCTCTCATACACTCTCTCATACACTCTCTCATACACTCTCTCATACACTCTCTCATACACTCTCTCATACACTCTCTCATACACTCTCTCATACACTCTCTCATACACTCTCTCATACACTCTCTCATACACTCTCTCATACACTCTCTCATACACTCTCTCATACACTCTCTCATACACTCTCTCATACACTCTCTCATACACTCTCTCATACACTCTCTCATACACTCTCTCATACACTCTCTCATACACTCTCTCATACACTCTCTCATACACTCTCTCATACACTCTCTCATACACTCTCTCATACACTCTCTCATACACTCTCTCATACACTCTCTCATACACTCTCTCATACACTCTCTCATACACTCTCTCATACACTCTCTCATACACTCTCTCATACACTCTCTCATACACTCTCTCATACACTCTCTCATACACTCTCTCATACACTCTCTCATACACTCTCTCATACACTCTCTCATACACTCTCTCATACACTCTCTCATACACTCTCTCATACACTCTCTCATACACTCTCTCATACACTCTCTCATACACTCTCTCATACACTCTCTCATACACTCTCTCATACACTCTCTCATACACTCTCTCATACACTCTCTCATACACTCTCTCATACACTCTCTCATACACTCTCTCATACACTCTCTCATACACTCTCTCATACACTCTCTCATACACTCTCTCATACACTCTCTCATACACTCTCTCATACACTCTCTCATACACTCTCTCATACACTCTCTCATACACTCTCTCATACACTCTCTCATACACTCTCTCATACACTCTCTCATACACTCTCTCATACACTCTCTCATACACTCTCTCATACACTCTCTCATACACTCTCTCATACACTCTCTCATACACTCTCTCATACACTCTCTCATACACTCTCTCATACACTCTCTCATACACTCTCTCATACACTCTCTCATACACTCTCTCATACACTCTCTCATACACTCTCTCATACACTCTCTCATACACTCTCTCATACACTCTCTCATACACTCTCTCATACACTCTCTCATACACTCTCTCATACACTCTCTCATACACTCTCTCATACACTCTCTCATACACTCTCTCATACACTCTCTCATACACTCTCTCATACACTCTCTCATACACTCTCTCATACACTCTCTCATACACTCTCTCATACACTCTCTCATACACTCTCTCATACACTCTCTCATACACTCCCCACACACACTCACCCTCACACACGCACTCATACTCTCACATGCACTCCCTCTCACATACGCACTCATAACACTCTCACACTCTCGTACATACTCACACAGACACACACACTCTTAAACTCTCACACACTCTCCCACCCACTCACATTCTCTCTCACACCCCATTCCCTCTCTCTCATTGTGCGCTCACAGACTTACCCCCCTCTCACATACATACACACACACATTCCCACACTGACTCCTATAGTACTCAGCTGAAAATGTGTTGCTGGAAAAGTGCAGCAGGTCAGGCAGCACCAAGGGAACAGGAGAATCGACGTTTCGGGCATAAGCCCTTCTTCAGGAATCCCTGGATGCTGCCTGACCTGCTGCGCTTTTCCAGCAACACATTTTCAGCTCTGATCTCCAGCATCTGCAGACCTCACTTTCTCCTCGAGGACTCAACCTGGCCCCAACTCCCCCAACCCCTTGAGTATATTGCAGCTTCTCCCCAAGACCTCGAAGACTCTGGGCTGGTCCATTCGCTCTCCAACCCATCCCCGGGGCTTTGAGAATGACGGGTGGGGTCTGCTAAAGGAGCCATTGGGGATTCTACCTGCTGCCCAATGGAGGGTAATGGCCGATTCTCAGACAGCGCCATGTTCTGCCAAACTCTTGAGAGTTCCTGTTGCCCACCATTACTACGTTCCCAATAACCTCCTTTCCTCTCCTGGTCTCCCAGCCATCAAGTCCAGCAGGGGGGGCAAGTGATGCCCAGGCAATCTCACAGAGGAGCAATTGACTGGGTGGGGCAGGCTGGAGGAGGGGGGCTGAATGGCCTCCTGTTGTTCCTGTGTGACAGGCTGGAGGAGGGGGGCTGAATGGCCTCCTGTTGTTCCTGTGTGACAGGCTGGAGGAGCAGGGGCTGAATGGCCTCCTGCTGTTCCTGTGTGACAGTCTGGAGGAGCAGGGGCTGAATGGCCTCCTGCTGTTCCTGTGCGACAGGCTGGAGGGAGAAGGGGCTGAATGGCCTCCTGTTGTTCCTGTATGACAGGCTGGAGATTGTGATGCATGTTGTGGGGTTTGGGAGAGAATGGCCTCCTGTTGTTCCTGTGTGACAGTCTGGAGGAGCAGGGGCTGAATGGCCTCCTGCTGTTCCTGTGTGACAGGCTGGAGATTGTGATGCATGTTGTGGGGTTTGGGAGAGACTGCGAGTTTGTTTCACAGAAACAAACAAACAGCTAAAAGGGAGAGACAGCCGGGATTCTGGAAACGCTAATCCGTGTTGGCATCCAATGGGAGAAACAAGATTCCACACTCGAGCTGTGGGGAAACCAAGGGCATAACATGTCAGAAACATCCACAACTCCCTCAGCACTGACCCTCTGACAGTGCCCGCTCCCTCAGCACTGACCCTCCGACAGTGCCCGCTCCCTCAGCACTGACCCTCCGACAGTGCCCGCTCCCTCAGCACTGACCCTCCGACAGTGCCCGCTCCCTCAGCACTGACCCTCCGACAGTGCCCGCTCCCTCAGCACTGACCCTCCGACAGTGCCCGCTCCCTCAGCACTGACCCTCCGACAGTGCCCGCTCCCTCAGCACTGACCCTCCGACAGTGCCCGCTCCCTCAGCACTGACCCTCCGACAGTGCCCGCTCCCTCAGCACTGACCCTCCGACAGTGCCCGCTCCCTCAGCACTGACCCTCCGACAGTGCCCGCTCCCTCAGCACTGACCCTCCGACAGTGCCCGCTCCCTCAGCACTGACCCTCCGACAGTGCCCGCTCCCTCAGCACTGACCCTCCGACAGTGCCCGCTCCCTCAGCACTGACCCTCCGACAGTGCCCGCTCCCTCAGCACTGACCCTCCGACAGTGCCCGCTCCCTCAGCACTGACCCTCCGACAGTGCCCGCTCCCTCAGCACTGACCCTCCGACAGTGCCCGCTCCCTCAGCACTGACCCTCCGACAGTGCCCGCTCCCTCAGCACTGACCCTCCGACAGTGCCCGCTCCCTCAGCACTGACCCTCCGACAGTGCCCGCTCCCTCAGCACTGACCCTCCGACAGTGCCCGCTCCCTCAGCACTGACCCTCCGACAGTGCCCGCTCCCCCAGCACTGACCCTCCGACAGTGCCCGCTCCCTCAGCACTGACCCTCCGACAGTGCCCGCTCCCTCAGCACTGACCCTCCGACAGTGCCTGCTCCCTCAGCACTGACCCTCCGACAGTGCCTGCTCCCTCAGCACTGACCCTCCGACAGTGCCTGCTCCCTCAGCACTGACCCTCCGACAGTGCCTGCTCCCTCAGCACTGACCCTCCGACAGTGCCTGCTCCCTCAGCACTGACCCTCCGACAGTGCCCGCTCCCTCAGCACTGACCCTCCGACAGTGCCTGCTCCCTCAGCACTGACCCTCCGACAGTGCCCGCTCCCTCAGCACTGACCCTTCGACAGTGCAGCAATCCTTGAGCACTGGCCTGTGGAACTTTCGCCTGCATTGTCTGCTGCCGGTTCTGTCTGAGCCCTCACTCTTTCCGTGAGAGAGACAGAAGGAAATTCTACCCACTCAGCGTCAACAGGTATGAGACTGGGAATATGGGATGGTCATTCAGCCCCTGAAGTCTGCTACCCCACTCAGCAATGTCATTCTCGTTAAATATTTGCAAATATACCTTAACCTTAGATTATTGTTGAAATAGCTCCACAGAGGCAGGTATCTTGTCACCAAGTCACCCTTTCTGTACACATGGAGAGTCCATGACACTGGTCCAGCTCCCTCAGAGCCAGCTGTAAGAGTGAGCTGAACCTCTGACAATTTTGCTTGTATCTGTCAGCCAGGGCTCCCTGATTAACTGCCCCGAACAAGGGAACTCACATTCCCTGAGAACTGAAAGAATTGTGGCTGCTGTAAATCGGGAACAAGATCAGAAATTGCTGGAAAAGCCCTGGGGTCTGAGGAAAGGTCACTCAATCCAAAACGCTTGCTCCGATTTATTTCCACAGTCGCTGCCAGACCTGCTCAGCTTTTCCAGCAATTTCTCTTTTTCTTTCACATTGTGGGAGATCCACCTTGTGACAATCACTCCAATTATATTTTTAAATGTAAATTTATATTGTCATGAGTAACCGAAGGAGAATAAATTGGATAAATATTGATAAAACCCAAAATCAATATTTTAAGGCATAAACAGTTTTCTCGTAGTAATGCATATTTTAAAAAATTTGTGCAAATATCTCTGTATATTTGTGAAAATATATGTGATTGACGTTTTTAACTATAGAATAAACATTTTTATCTTGGAATCTGGTTTGAAGGGTGCAATTGCTGCTGGGTACCACAAGACTCTCAAAGTCAGCGTGGGAGGATCGCAACTGTAGTCACCTCTTGACTACCCCTTGCCCTCATCGGCGGTGCTTGCACGCCGGGATATGTAGTTCAGGCACCGTCGCGTAGCTGTGGAAGGGGTGGACAACGGGACTACATTTCCCAGCAGGCCGCGCGTCTACCGGCGGGTCTGGACGTGGGGACTACATATCCCAGAGGGCCATGCGGTGGATCTTCCGGTCTGCTGAGACCATAGCAACGTGGTCCTTGGCAACCAGAGGACCCTGTTGGGGAATGGGAGAGATGGAAGATTAATCATAAATTATAGAAATAATGAGTGACTTTATGTCTATTTAAACTTATTGAGGGGACTGGTGTTTATCTGAAGGGTGAGGAATTTATTGATTTGAAGAGGAATTAACAGAAGAACATAATGAAGGATTAACTTTTTAAAGTGGGGCTGGGTGTTGGAAAAGGTTAAATTCTCCCTTGACATTAAATTAATAAATTATCTTCAAATTGGGAATTTAAACTCAGCAATTTGTAATACCAACTGCTCCAAAATCTTACAGTCAATCATTTAAAATCGCCAGCGAGGACAATTTAATGTCAGAAAGTTTAAAATGCAGAATTAAAATTACTACCTCTCAATAATTAATTTCAAATCAATAGTTGAAAATTACTGGTGTAGACAATTTAACATCAGAAAGTTTATTTAAAATATGGTATTAAAATTACTATCTCTAAATAATTAACTTTAAATCAATAGTTGAAAATTACTGATGTTTACAATGTAACATCAGAAAGTTTATTTAAATATTATCTTAAAATTAATATTTCAAAATGAGTAACTTAATGTCATTAGTTGAAAATTACTGGTGTAGACAATTTAACATCAGAAAGTTTATTTAAAATATGGTATTAAAATTACTATCTCTAAATAATTAACTGTAAATCAATAGTTGAAAATTACTGATGTTTACAATTTAACATCAGAAAGTTTATTTAAATATTATCTTAAAATTAATATTTCAAAATGAGTAACTTAATGTCAATTGTTGAAAATTACTGGTGTAGACAATTTTAATATCAGAAAGTTTAATTAAAATACAGAATTAAAATTACTATCTCTAAATAATTAACTTCAAATTAATAGTTGAAAATTACTGATGTTTACAATTTAACATCAGAAAGTTTAATCAAAATGTTGTACTAAACATAACATCTCTAAAGAATTACTTCACATCAACAGCTTTAAAATTACCAGTGTAGGCAATCTGACATCATAATCTTTCATCAAAATACAGAAATTAAATTAATAATTTAAATAATTAACTTCAAATCAATGAGTGAACTTCACCGCCAGAGACAATTTAACAACAGAAGCTTTGAAGAAATTATTACCATACCTGCACACACACAACATGGGTGCTGGGGGGGAGAAAGAAAGAAGAAAAAATAAAAAAAAAGAGAAATAGAAAAATAAAAAGAAAATAAAAGAAATTATTACCTCTAAATAGCGAACTTATATCCAATAATTTAAACTCAAGTGTGTTCACAATTAAAATAGAGGATTCTAGTTCCTGTTTTTCAATTTTAACTTGTAATTAATACCTTGAAATCACTAGTTATAGTCCAACAAGTTTAATTGGAAGCACTAACTTTCGGAGCGCCGCGCCTTCATCAGGTGGTTGACAACTTCCAGTTAAACCTGTTGGACTATAACCTGGTGTTGTGTGATTTTTAACTTTGTCCACCCCAGTCCAACACCGGCATCACCAAATCATGAAATCACCAGTATTGGCTATGTATCATCAAGAAATTAAAATGGTCAAAACAGAGAATCAAACTCAATCGATTTTAAGTCTATATTTTAACATTATCATAACAATTTTTGTTATCAATGTAAAATTATTTAAAATACAGGATCACAATCCAATATTTTATAGTAATTAACTCCAAATCAATTGCTTAATGTTTTTAATTAAAAATCGTTGAGAAATTTGATGCCAATAACTTTAAGCAGTTCGAAAACAAAATAAAAAAAAATAAATAACTATAAATCGGGAGCTAAAACTCAATGTTTAATACGTTACCATGAACAGTTTAACATCAGTAATTATGAAAATGGTAAGTAATCTTGATCGATAACTTGAAATAAATAATTTAAAATCAATAGCTTAAAGGGAATTCTTGAAAATCAATAATTTCATACCTGAAAAATAAAAGATTAATGTAAATAATACATTTAGTGGGTCAAATTAAAACCTAATCTGTGTTTTTGATATTAATAACATATATTGGTAACTTAAATCTGCAAATTAAGCCATTTAATTAGGTTGTCAAAAATATTTATGGTATCCCGTGGATTTAATAATGCTAGGAAAATCTCTGAATCATATCCTGGACTATAATATTGTGAAAGTGATAATTGTACCATGGTTTGCAACACTGTCTTTGTTTCATATTCTCATCTTTTTAACTACAGGTTACCTGAATTCGTCGTCAGAGTTCAATTGGGTGCAAATCCGCTGAGGGAGAGGTGGACTGGCAGAAAATCTCTCTGAGCTTCTGCAGCTTGGGCAGGTCTCGGGCTCCATTTTAATCTAAGAGAGCTATGCTGGGGGGAGGGGGTGGCAGGCAGAAGGCACAACACTGTGGTAATCAGTCGGTGGTCACTGGGTTGTACGGATTGGAATATTCCTGCTAGCTATCCCTGACACATTTCTGAGCATCCTGCTTGGGAGAATTACCCAGCAATTTTCGATAGTCAGTCAAGTTACATCCTTCTCAGAGGATCCTGCTGAAACAGTCCCATCGAGAGACACTGGGTCAGTTAGGACTATATTCACCTGGCAGTTTAAAAGAAATAGCGGGATGGGGGAACCTCATAGAAACCTGTAAAATTCTAACAGGAAAGGAGGCCGAAGGATGCACGGTGCCTCAGTGGTTAATACTGCTGCCTCCCGGCGCCAGGGACCCGGGTTCAATCCCACCCTCGGGCGACTGTCTGGATGGAGTTTGCACATTCTCCCCGTGTCTGTGTGGGTTTCCTCCCACAGTCCAAGGATGTGCAAGTTAGGGTGGATTGGCCGTGGGAAATTGTCCCATAGTGCCCAGGGATGTGCAGGTTAGGGTGGATTGGCCGTGGGAAATTGTCCCATAGTGCCCAGGGATGTGCAGGTTAGGGTGGATTGGCCGTGGGAAATTGTCCCATAGTGCCCAGGGATGTGCAGGTTAGGGTGGATTGGCCGTGGGAAATTGTCCCATAGTGCCCAGGGATGTGCAGGTTAGGGTGGATTGGCCGTGGGAAATTGTCCCATAGTGCCCAGGGATGTGCAGGTTAGGGTGGGTTGGCCGTAGGATAAGGGGTGGGTCTGGGTAGGATGCTCTTTGGGGCCTCAGTGTGGACTCAGTGGACCAAATGACTTGCCACGCTGTCGGGATTCTATAAACGAAAGGACATAATGTAAGGATAGTGGGGGGGGGGGGGGGTCAACCTGTCAGGACTGAGAGGTGGAGGAGTGACTTCACCCAGAGAGTGGTGAGCCTGTGGGAACTCTCTGCCACAGAAAATGGTTGAGGTCGAAACATTTTGTTTTCAAGACAGAGGTAGATGTGGCTGCTGTAGCCGAAGCAATCGAGGGCTACACAGGGGAGGCTGGGATTGGGGTTACTGAGTTTGACGATCAGCCATGATCATAGGGAGTGGCGGTCCAGGCTCGAGGGGCCGAATGGCCTAATCCTTCTCCTATCTTCCATATTCGTGTGGCCTTTCAACCAATCAGCACCCAGTTCCTGCCCCAGTGGGCGTTGTTTTTGTTCGCAGTTTGGCATTCCTGCACTCGATGACCTTTGGCTGCACCATGCCCTCTGACTGACTGTACCTCCGTCCTGGCCATTGGTCTCTGGTCCTGGCATCGCCGCGCACTTCTCGCTGTTTCTCCCATCAGACTCACCACCCACTCCACCCTGTTCCCAGTCAACACCCCCCTCCCAGCATGGCAGACTGCTCACTGATAGGGCGCAGGGGCTGTACAGATTTCAGCTAACACTGCAAGTTGTCTGATTATTGAATCTTAGTGGGGAATGTCATCCCTCCCCCACCTCAACCAGTTGCAGGGGGAGCTATTGGGAGGATACTCGACACCACTCCCCATCCTTCAGCATCCACTGTGACCGCGTTCCAGCAGTGAATCAGGAACTGGGATTTTGACAGCACACCCCATGAGAATCCTGGCCAAACCCAATTATTCTAAACAAGGATAGCAGACTGAGATGGTCAGCTGCTCAGCACTGTCAATATTTGTACCACAGGCACAGAGTTGCGACTCCACGCCCAATCTCCGCTTCAGTGCTGAGCATCTGGATGACTGGGCTCTCACTCTAATGCTGCTCCATTCCTGACCTTTCAGGAGTACTGCACAGTCAGTCAGTCCTGAGGGAGGGCTGCACTGTCAGAGGGTCAGTGCTGAGGGAGTGCTGCACTGTCGGAGGGTCAGCACTGATGGAGCGGGTACTGTCAGAGGTTCAGTGCTGAGGGAGTGGGGACTCTGGGAGAGTCAGTGCTGAAAGGGTGGGGACTGTCGGAGGGTCAGTGCTGAGGGAGCGGGCACTGTCGGAGGGTCAGTGCTGAGGGAGCGGGCACTGTCGGAGGGTCAGTGCTGAGGGAGCGGGCACTGTCGGAGGATCAGTGCTGAGGGAATGCCACACTGTCGGAGGGTCAGTGCTGAGGGAGCGGGCACTGATGGAGGGTCAGTGCTGAGGGCGCGGGCACTGTTGGAGGGTCAGTGCTGAGGGAGCAGGCACTGTCGGAGGGTCAGTGCTGAGGGAGAGGGCACTGTCGGAGGGTGCACCGCACTGTTGGAGGAGCCCTCTATCCAATGAGATCCTGTCTGCCCTCTCAGGGGTTGGGGTGGGGATGTAAAAGAACCCACGGCCACTATTGTAAGACGGAAATGGGGGAGTTGTGGCAGGGGAGCTGAGGTCCGATATTTATCCCTCACTAAGGGCGGACAGACTGGGTCACTCGTTTACTGCTGAGAGTGGGATCTGACTGTGCACAGGGAGACTGCGGCGTTTCCCACATTACAACATGTATTACGTTGGCTGGGGGGACATCCAGAGTGCTGTTTGCCAGCCCGCGCCAGGGAGTAACAGCGGATTCCCTCTGTCCCCCCCTCCCTCTCTCTCTCTCTCTCTCTCGCAGGCGACATGTCGTGCCAGTTGGCCAGATCCCTGCAGATCATCCGCTTTGAGAAGGATGATCACTCCTTCCACCTGGACACCCGGGCCTTGGAGAGCATTCTGCTGGGGGAGGCAGTCCAGGATCTCAACGTGGTGCTCCTGGCTGTGGCTGGGGCCTTCCGCAAGGGCAAATCCTTCCTCTTGGACTTCATGCTGCGCTTCATGTACAAGCAGGTAGTGGTACCTCTTCCTCCCCACACCGCCTCCCAAACCCCCTCCCGGTGTGGACACACGGTCGGAAACACAGACAAGTAACAGCTGACCGGGGAGGGCAGAGAGAGGGGTTGGGGGGGAGGGGGGGGGTGGGATTCCCGATCTACGGGCATCAGGCAGCTGGAGACACGGCCCCCAGTGAAGGGGAGATGGGAATCGGGATGCACCAGAGGCCGGGATTGGAGGGACAGACCGAGATAGGGAGGGGGTGTAGGGGCTGGAGGGGGTTACAGGGATAGGGAGGGGGTGTAGG
>NW_025215164.1:17230-19402 GCF_004010195.1 Chiloscyllium plagiosum | reverse complement strand
AGGGAGCAGGCACTGTCAGAGGGTCAGTGCTGAGGGAGTGGGCACTGTCGGAGGGTCAGTGCTGAGGGAGTGGGCACTGTCGGAGGGTCACTGCTGAGGGAGTGGGCACTGTCAGAGGGTCAGTGCTGAGGGAGTGGGCACTGTCAGAGGGTCAGTGCTGAGGGAGTGGGCACTGTCGGAGGGTCAGTGCTGAGGGAGTGGGGACTCTGGTCGGGTCAGCGCTGAAGTAGCTGAGCTTATGTGTCTCTTGCTCCCGCAGCATGACCTTGCCACCAACTCCTGGTGACCTCTCCCCCCCCTGCTTTTTGCCCCCTCCCTTCCCCCTAGGTCGCTGTGATGCTGATGGACACTCAGGGAGCCTTTGACAGCCAGTCGACGGTGAAGGACTGTGCCACTATCTTCGCCCTGAGCGCCATGACCAGCTCTGTGCAGGTAGGGCATGGCAGGATGTGGCGTGCAGGCAAGGCTTCACAACCTCAGGGTGTGTTCACTCTCCTCTGCAGAGATCCCCTTTCAGTTTCTATTCCTCCACTGTGCTCCACACCCATTGGTCTGTTTCACTCTCCCCCGTCTCCAGTCTGAGTCAGCGCGCCTCGGGCTCTGCCCTCTTGGTCTCAGTAACTCGGGTGCAAGGTTGGGGGTGCAGCCAGGCTCACTGCACTGGTTCCCTTCGACGCCCCTCTCGCCACCCCTTCCTGCAAAACCCACTCGTGTATCCTCAGGCAGTGTTAAACACCGTCACGATACCTCCCTGGGGCTGTTTGGCTGGCAGCCACTCCGCTGTGCCCACCAACACTGCCCTCCTGGCACGGCTTGTGGAGAAACTCCTGTGCAGCCTCGGAAGCTCTCCTATCCTCATAAACAGCCTGCCGTCCAGCGGGGGGACAGAGGGTACTGGTCAGAGTTTGTGGTCCCAGTAGTTTTACAGTGTGGCGCTAATGATTCAGGTCATGGACTAACAGGAGGAGCTCTTTTGGCCCATCATTCTGTGCCAGCTCATTGAAAAATTCCATCCAACCCGTCCCTGCCAACGCACAGCAAGCCAGTTCCTCCTTTCCCAGTATTTCTCCGACTCCCCCCAGTTTTGGAAATTCCTGTTGAATCTTCTCCCCTCCCTCCCCGCCCTTTCCCAGATCACAGCAACTCGCGTCCTCAGATAAAACATCCTCCTCCCTCCCTAGGGTTCTGTCCCCAATTCCTTTTGATCCTGTGTCCCTCCAGTGACCCACTCTCCTGGCCCTGGGAGCGCCTTCCACTCCCCCCTTCCTGACTCTGAACGCCTCGATTCAGTCTCCCCCCCCCCACTGCTTCAACAGTTCTGAAGAGGAGTTGCGCTGAAACCAAAAGGTTAACTGCGTTTCTTTCTCCGCAGGTGTTGCCCGGAACCTGCTGAGTTTCTCCAGCATTCTCTTGTGTTTGTTTCACACTTGCAGCATCTGTGGTATTTCGCTTTTGTTCCTCCTGATCTGTGTTCCGAGGATGACCGGCAGCGTCTCCGGTCTCTCTGCACCGTTGCTGAACTGCATGTAGGTTTGCTTGCTGAGCGGGTGCACTCACACAACAGACCATGAATGGGCAGGCACAGGACGACAAGCCACAGATATTAGACAGCGACAAACACAGAAAATGAAAAAAACTAGACCTGCAAAACAAACTGGGCAAGCTTAGAAACATGGATAAAAAACTTCTCTGACTGACCCTTAACAGACACTGAAGAAGCCGTCTTCGGAAGAGGATTAAATTACAACTTCCAGGGTGCGGACAAGAAAGATTTCTTAGCAGCATTAGAAACAACACTAAAAGACAGCCAACTCACAGAAGAAAAGCAGCAAACCATCAGACAGATAGTCGCACCAACATTAAGCAGGAAGAAGAAAGGAAACGCGCTCAATACACAAGAAAGGAAAGCACCAGAGTCGCAGAGTCATAGAGATGTACAGCAGGGAAACAGACCCTTCGGCCCAACCCATCCATGCCAACCAGATATCCCAACCCAATCTAGTCCCACCTGCCAGCACCCGGCCCATATCCCTCCAAACCCTTCCTATTCATATACCCATCCAGATGCCTCTTAAATGTTGTAATTGTACCAGCCTCCACCACATCCTCTGGCAGCTCATTCCATACACGTACCAGCCTCTGCGTGAAAAAGTTGCCCCTTAGGTCTCTTTT
>NW_025215164.1:14164-17152 GCF_004010195.1 Chiloscyllium plagiosum | reverse complement strand
GTCCTGTACAGCCGCAACATGACCTCCCAACTCCTGTACTCAATACTCTGACCAATAAAGGAAAGCATACCAAACGCCTTCTTCACTATCCTATCTACCTGCGACTCCACTTTCAAGGAGCTATCAACCTGCACTGCAAGGTCTCTTTGTTCAGCAACACTCCCTAGGAATTTACCATTAAGTGTATAAGTCCTGCTAAGATTTGCTTTCCCAAAATGCAGCACCTCGCATTTATCTGAAAAAAGATTGTGATCCCACCTGCAGACAAAGGACGCTGGACAGTCATTCTACATTGAAAAGCTACATTGAAGGCCTATGTTGAGAAAGTGAACGCACTACTTGCAGATACCAACACTTACAAACAAGTGGCAATAGAGCCGACCCCAGAACCAGAGAACCGAATCACAGCCCTACTCAAAAAACTTCAGAAATCTGGAGAAATAAATAAGACCGACTTCCAAAACATGAAACCAGCTCAGCGAGCAAACCTACATCCAGAACCTCAACCTGAGCTACAAATCTGAAAACTCGCTAATCGCTGAGCTCCCTTACCCTTGGTCCCATTCCAGTAAATTTCCCTCCTCACTCTCAACAAGTCTTGACATCCTTCCTAAAACATGGGGGCCAGAATTCAACCCAACATCTTTCTCGAACCTAATCCACCTTTGATAAGTGAGTTTAACATAATTTCTTTGCTCTTACTCACTGTTTATAAAGTCGAGGATTCTGTCCCTCTCGTTTAACAAGCTTCTGCACCTGAATTTTTACACATGCACTCTAGAAAGTGTTCTATCTGGGTGCACCACGGTGTGGAACGGCAGCTGGTCTGCCCAGGACCAGGAGAAACTCCAGGGAGCTGTGAACCCAGCCCAGACCATCGCACAAGCCAACCTTCCACCCACTGACTCCATCTACACGTCCCACTGCCTGGGGAAGGCAGCCGACATCATCACAGGCCCCTCCCAGCTTGGTTAGAATCTCCCCCCACCCTCTCCAGTCTGGCAGAAGATGCAAAAGCTTAAACACACGTATCAACAGATTCAAGAACAGCTTCTTCCCGGCTGTTGTTAGACTGCTCAGCACGGTGGCTCAGTGGTTAGCACTGCTGCCTCCCAGCGTCAGGGACCTGGGTTCGATTCCAGCCTCGGGCATCTGTCTGTGTGGAGTTTGCACATTCTCCCCGTGTCTGCGTGGGTTTCCTCCAGGTGCTCCGGTTTCCTCCCACAATCCAAAGACGTGCAGGTTTGGGTGGATTGGCCATGCTAAATTACTCATCATGATAGGTGCATTAGTCAGAGGGAAATGTGTCTGGGTGGGTTACTCTTCGGCGGGTCGGTGTGGACTGGTTGGGCCAAAGGGCCTGTTTCCACACTGTAGGGAATCGAATCTAATCTATATGTTAATCTTGCACTCTGTGTACCTTCTCTGCAGCTGTAACACTGTATTCCTCGCTCTGTTCCATCACCCTGATGCACTTGGTATGGTATAACCTGCCTGTACCACACACAAAACAAAACTTCTCACTGTATCTAGGTACAAAGGACAAGAATCAATCAAATTAAAACCTGTCCTTGTCACCTTCATGATAAACAGCCCCCAAGTCCCTCCAAACCAGTGAAATCTGTTCCATTTTTTTGAATCTCAGCTCAAAATCCTGGAACTCCTTGCCTTGAGGGAGGGTGGATGTACCAACACTCAACAGGCTGGAGCAGTTAACAAAGTCAGCTCACCAGAGCCCTCTCAAGGACAACTAGGGATGGGGAATGAATCCAGGTCCAGTCAGTGACACCGAGGTCAGGAGTGTCTCTCCACCTGGGTTAACTCTTCCCAGCAGCTGCTCACACATCCCTGGGTTCAACTGCATCTGCCCAATGTCTCTCCATTTCACCCAAAATCTGTTGCTGTCCTTCTCCCTAGTTTCATATCTTTCACAAACCATGGAACAGTGCACCACAAATCCAAATCGTTAGACTCCCTGTGGTGTGGAAGCAGGCCATTTGGGCCATCGAGTCCATACTGACCCTGCAACTCACCCAGACCCATTCCCCCACTCCCCACCCCTGTAACCATGCACTTTCCATGGGCAATCCGCCCTAACCTGCACATCCCTGGGCTCTATGGGACAATTTCCCATGGCCAATCCACCCTAACCTGTACATCCCTGGGCACTATGGGACAATTTCCCACGGCCAACTCACTCTAACCTGTACATCCATGGGCACTATGGGACAATTTCCCACAGCCAATCCACCCTAACCTGCACATCCCTGGGCACTATGGGACAATTTCCCATGGTCAAACCACCCTAACCTGCAAATTCCTTGACACTATGGGACATTATCCCACAGCCAATCCACCCAAACCTGCACATCCCTGGGCACTATGGGACAATTTCCCATGGTCAAACCACCCTAACCTGCAAATTCCTTGACACTATGGGACAATTTCCCACAGCCAAACCACCCTAACCTGCACATCCATGGGCACTATGGGACAATTTCCCACAGCCAAACCACCCTAACCTGCACATCCATGGGCACTATGGGACAATTTCCCACAGCCAAACCACCCTAACCTGCACATCCATGGGCACTATGGGACAATTTCCCACAGCCAAACCACCCTAACCTGCACATCCATGGGCACTATGGGACAATTTCCCACAGCCAATCCACCCAAACCTGCACATCCCTGGGCACTATGGGACAATTTCCCACAGCCAAACCACCCTAACCTGCACATCCATGGGCACTATGGGACAATTTCCCACAGCCAAACCACCCTAACCTGCACATCCATGGGCACTATGGGACAATTTCCCACAGCCAAACCACCCTAACCTGCACATCCATGGGCACTATGGGACAATTTCCCACAGCCAAACCACCCTAACCTGCACATCCATGGGCACTATGGGACAATTTCCCACAGCCAAACCACCCTAACCTGCACATCCATGGGCACTATGGGACAATTTCCCACAGCCAA
>NW_025215164.1:8096-11681 GCF_004010195.1 Chiloscyllium plagiosum | reverse complement strand
TCCAACAGCATTGACCCTCCGACAGTGCCCGCTCCCTCAGCACTGACCCTCGGACAGTGCCCACTCCTTCAGCACTGACCCTCTGACAGTGCCCACTCCCTCAGCACTGACTCTCTGACAGTGCCCACTCCCTCAGCACTGACCCTCGGACAGTGCCTGCTCTCTCAGTACTGACCCTCCGATGGTGCCCACTCCCTCAGCACTGACCCTCAGACAGTGCCTGCTCTCTCAGTACTGACCCTCCGATGGTGCCCACTCTCTTAGCACTGACCCTCCGACAGTGCCTGCTCTCTCAGTACTATCCCTCCGACAGTGCCCACTCCCTCAGTGCTCCCTCAGCCCTGACCCTCTGACAGTGCGGCACTCCCACAGCACTGACCCTCTGACAGTGCCCACATCCCTCAGCACTAACCCTGTGACAGTGCCCACTCCCTCAGCACTGACCCTCCGACAGTGTCCGCTCCCTCAGCACTGACCATCCGACAGTGCCCGCTCCAACAGCACTGACCCTCCGACAGTGCCCGCTCCCTCAGCACTGACCCTCGGACAGTGCACACTCCCTCAGCACTGACCCTGTGACAGTGCCCACTCCCTCAGCACTGACCCTCCGACAGTGTCCGCTCCCTCAGCACTGACCCTCCGACAGTGCCCGCTCCCTCAGCACTGACCCTCGGACAGTGCCCACTCCCTCAGCGCTGACCCTTCGACAGTGTCCGCTCTCTCAGCACTGAACCTCTGACAGTGCCCACTCCCTCAGCGCTGACCATCCGACAGTGCCCGCTCCCTCAGCACTGACCCTCCGACAGTGTCCGCTCTCTCATTACTGACCCTCAGACAGTGCCCGCTCCCTCAGCACTGACCCTCCAACAGTGCCCGCTCCCTCAGCACTGACCCTGTGACAGTGCCCACTCCCTCAGCACTGACCCTCCGACAGTGTCCGCTCCCTCAGCACTGACCATCCGACAGTGCCCGCTCCAACAGCACTGACCCTCCGACAGTGCCCGCTCCCTCAGCACTGACCCTCGGACAGTGCCCACTCCCTCAGCACTGACCCTCTGACAGTGCCCACTCCCTCAGCACTGACCCTCGGACAGTGCCTGCTCTCTCAGTACTGTCCCTCCGACAGAGCCCACTCCCTCAGCGCTGACACTCCGACAGTGTCCGCTCCCTCAGCACTGACCATCCGACAGTGCCCACTCCAACAGCACTGACCCTCCGACAGTGCCCGCTCCCTCAGCACTGACCCTCGGACAGTGCACACTCCCTCAGCACTGACCCTGTGACAGTGCCCACTCCCTCAGCACTGACCCTCCGACAGTGTCCGCTCCCTCAGCACTGACCCTCTGACAGTGCCCGCTCCCTCAGCACTGACCCTCGGACAGTGCCCACTCCCTCAGCACTGACCCTCCGACAGTGCCCGCTCCCTCAGCACTGACCCTCTGACAGTGCCCACTCCCACAGCACTGACCCTTCGACGGTGCCCACTCCCTCAGCAATGACCCTCTGAGAGTGCGCCACTCCCTCAGCACTGACCCTCCGACAGTGCCCACTCCCAAAGCTCTGACCCTCTGACAGTGCCCACTCCCTCAGCACTGACCATCCGACAGTGCCGCTCCAACAGCACTGACCCTCCGACAGTGCCTGCTTCCTCAGCGCTGACCCTCCGACAGTGCCCGCTCCCTCCGTACTGACCCTCCGACATTGCCCACTCCCTCAGCACTGATCCTCCGTCAATGCACACTCCCTCAGCACTGACCGTCCGACAGTGTTCGCTCTCTCATTACGGACCCTCCGACAGTGCCCACTCCCTCAGCACTGACCCTCTGACAGTGTCCGCTCCCTCAGCACTGACCCTCCGACAGTGCCCGCTCCATCAGCACTGACCCTCGGACAGTGCCTGCTTCCTAAGCGCTGACCCTCTGACAGTGCCTGCTCTCTCAGTACTGTCCCTCTGACAGTGCCCGTTCCCTCAGCACTGACCCTCCGACAGTACCCGCTCCCTCAGCACTGACCCTCCGACAGTGTCCGCTCTCTCAGCACTGACCCTCTGACAGTGCTGCTCCCTCATCACTGACCCTCCGATAGTGCCTGCTCCCTCAACACTGACCCTCCAACAGTGCCCGCTCCCTCAGCACTGACCCTCGGACAGTGCCCGCTCCCTCTGTGCTGACACTTCGACAGTGGCCACTCCCTCAGCACTGACCCTCCGACAGTGCGGCACTCCCTCAGCACTGACCCTCCGACAGTGCCCACTCCCTAAGCGTTGACCATCCGACAGTGTCCACTCCCTCAGCACTGATCCTCCGACAGTGTCCCCTCCCTCAGTACTGACCCTCTGACAGTACCCGCTCCCTCAGCGCTCACCCTCCGACAGTGTCCACTCCCTCAGCACTGACCCTCCGACAGTGTCCGCTCTCTCATTACTGACCCTCAGACAGTGCCCACTCCCTCAGCACTGACCCTCCAACAGTGCCCGTTCCGTCAGCACTGACCTTCCGACAGTACCTGCTCCCTCAGCACTGACCGTCCGACAGTGTCCACGTCTTCAGCACTGACCCTCGGACAGTGTCCACTCCCTCAGTAATGACCCTCCCACAGTGCCCACTCCTTCAGCACTGACTGTCCGACAGTGCCCACTCCATCAGCACTGACCCTCTGACAGTGTGGTGCTCCCTCAGCCCTGACCCTCTGACAGTGCGGCACTCCCACAGCACTGACCCTCTGACAGTGCGACACTCCCTGAGCACTGACTCTCCGACAGAGCCTGCTCCCTCAGCACTGACCCTCCGACAGTGCCCGCTCCCTCAGCGCTGACCCTCCGACAATGTCCACTTCTTCAGCGCTGACCGCCGGACAGTGTCCACTCCCTCAGTAACGACCGACCGACAGTGCCCACTCCCTCAGCACTGACTGTCCGACAGTGCCCGCTCCCTCAGCACTGACCCTCCGACAGTGCCCGCTCCCTCAGCGCTGACCCTCTGACAGTGTCCACTTCTTAAGCGCTGACCCTCAGACAGAGCCCACTCCCTCAATAATGACCGTCCGACAGTGCCCACTCCCTTAGGACTGACCCTCTGACAGTGTGGCGCTCCCTTAGCACTGACCCTCCAACAGTGCCCGCTCCCTCAGCACTGACCCTCCGACGTGTCCGCGCTCTCAGTACTGACCCTCTGACAGTGCGACACTCCCTCAGCACTGACCATCCGACAGTGCAGCACCACCTCAGTACTGACCCTCTGACAGTGCCTGCTCCCTCTGTGTTGAGCCTCTGACAGTACCTGCGCCCTCAGCACTGACCCTCTGACAGTGCCCTCTGACAGTGCCCACTCCCTTAGCACTGACCCTCTGACAGTGCCTACTCCCTCCGCACTGAGCCTCTGACAGTGCCCGCTCCCTCAGCACTGACCCTCCGACAGTGCAGCGCTCCCTCAGCACTGACCGTCCGACAGTGCAGCGCTCACTCAGCACTGACCCTCTGACAGTGCCCGCTCCCTCAGCACAGACCTTCCGACAGTGCAGCGCTCCCTCAGCACTGACCGTCCGACAGTGCAGCGCTCACTCAGCACTGACCCTCTGACAGTGCCC
>NW_025215164.1:4159-7544 GCF_004010195.1 Chiloscyllium plagiosum | reverse complement strand
CAGTGCCCGCTCCCTCAGCACTGACCATCTGACAGTGCCCGCTCCCTCAGCACTGACCCTCTGACAGTGCGCACTTTCTCAGCACTGACCCTCTGACAGTGCCCGCTCCCTCAGCACTGACCCTCTGACAGTGCCCACTCCCTCAGCACTGACCCTCCGACAGTGCCCACTCCCTCAGCACTGACCCTCTGACAGTGTGGCGCTCCCTTAGCACTGACCCTCCAACAGTGCCCGCTCCCTCAGCACTGACCCTCCAACAGTGCCCGCTCCCTCAGCACTGACCCTCCGACGTATCCGCGCTCTCAGTACTGACCGTCTGACAGTGCGACACTCCCTCAGCACTGACCATCCGACACTGCCCACTCCCTCAGTACTGACCCTCTGACAGTGCCTGCTCCCTCTGTGCTGAGCCTCTGACAGTGCCTGCTCCCTCAGCACTGACCCTCTGACAGTGCCTACTCCCTCCGCACTGACCCTCCGACAGTGCAGCGCTCCCGCAGCACTGACCATCCGAAAGTGCAGCGCTCCCTCAGCACTGACTATCTGACAGTGCCCGCTCCCTCAGCACTGACCGTCCGACAGTGCAGCGCTCACTCAGCATTGACCGTCCGACAGTGCAGCGCTCCCTCAGCACTGACCCTCCGACAGTGCAGCGCTCCCTCAGCACTGACCGTTCGACAGTGCAGCGCTCCCTCAGCACTGACCCTCTGACAGTGCCCACTCCCTCAGCACAGACGTTCCAACAGTGCAGCGCTCCCTCAGCATTGACCGTCCGACAGTGCCCGCTCCCTCCGCGCTGAGCCTCTGACAGTGCCCACTCCCTGAGCACTGACCCTCCAACAGTGTGGCGCTCCCTCAGCACTGACTGCCTGACAGTGCCCACTCCCTCAGCACTGACCCTCCGACAGTGCCCACTCCCTCAGCACTGACCCTCGGACAGTGCGAACTCTCTCAGCACTGACCCTCTGACAGTGCACGCTCCCTCAGCACTGACCCTCTGACAGTGCTCACTTCCTCAGCCCTGACCCTCTGACAGTGCCTGCTCCCTCAGCCCTGACCCTCTGACAGTGCCCACTCCCTCAGCACTGACCCTCTGACAGTGCCCGCTCCCTCAGCACAGACCTTCCGACAGTGCAGCGCTCCCTCAGCATTGACCGTCCGACAGTGCCCGCTCCCTCCGCGCTGAGCCTCTGACAGTGCCCACACCCTGAGCACTGACTCTCTAACAGTGTGGCACTCCCTCAGCACTGACCGCCCGACAGTGCCCACTTCCTCAGCCCTGATCCTCTGACAGTGCCCGCTCCCTCAGCACTGACCATCTGACAGTGCCCGCTCCCTCAGCACTGACTGTCCGACAGTGCCCGCTCCCTCAGCACTGACCCTCTGACAGTGCCCGCTCCCTCAGCACTGACCCTGTGACAGTGCCCATTTTCTCAGCACTGACCCTCTGACAGTGCCTGCTCCCTCAGCACTGACCCTCTGACAGTGCCCACTCCCTCAGCACTGACCCTCCGACAGTGCCCACTCGCTCAGCACTGACCCTCTGACAGTGCCCGCTCCCTCAGCACTGACCCTCCGACAGTGCGGCGCTCCCTCAGCACTGACCCTCCGACACCGCCCGCTCCCTCAGCACTGACCCTCCGACACCGCCCGCTCCCTCAGCACTGACCCTCTGACACCGCCTGCTCCCTCAGCACTGACCCTCCGACAGCGCCCGCTCCCTCAACACTGACCCTCCGACAGTGCCCGCTCCCTCAGCACTGGCCCTCCGACAGCGCCCACTCCGTCAGTACTGACCCTCCGACAGTGCCTGTTCCCTCAGCACTGACCCTCTGACAGTGCCCATTCCCTCAGCACTGACCGTCTGACAGTGCCCTCTCCCTCAGCACTGACCGTCCGACAGTGCCCGCTCCCTCAGCACTGACCCCCCCGACAGTGCCCGCTCCCCCAGCACTGACTGTCTGACAGTGCCCGCTCCCGCGGCACTGACCCTCCGACAGTGCCCGTACCCTCAGCACTGACTCTCCGACAGTGCCCACTCCCTCAGCACTGTCCCTCCGACAGTGCCCACTCCCTCAGCACTGTCCCTCTGACTGTACCGACTCCCTCAGCACTGACCCTCCGACAGTGCCCACTCCTTCAGCACTGATCCACTGACAGTGCCCACTCCCTCAATGCTGACCCTCTGACAGTGCCCACTCCCGCAGCACTGACCCTCCGACAGTGCGCACTCCCTCAGCACTGACTGTCTGACAGTGCCCGCTCCCTCAGCACTGACCCTCCGACAGTGCCCGCACCCTCAGCACTGACCGTCTGACAGTGCCCGCTCCCTCAGCACTACCGCTCTGACAGTGCCCGCTCCCTCAGCACTGACCCTCTGACAGTGCCCGCTCCCTCAGCACTGACCCTCCGACAGTGCCCACTCCCTCAGCACTGACACTCTGACAGTACCCACTCCCTCAGCACTGACCCACTGACAGTGCCCACTCCCTCAGTGCTGCCCTCTGACAAGTTCAGACTCTCACAGAGTGGCACTACCCTCAGCACTGACCGTCTGACAGTGCGCACTCCCTCAGCACTGACCGTCTGACAGTGTCCACTCCCTCAGCACTGAGCCTCTGACAGTGCCCGCTCCCTCAGCACTAACGCTCTGACAGTGCCTGCTCCCTCAGCACTGACCCTCTGACAGTGCCCGCTCCCTCAGCACTGACCCTCCGACAGTGCCCGCTACCTCAGCAATGACCCTCCGACAGTGCCCGCTCCCTCAGCGCTGACCGTCCGACAGTGCCCGCTCCCTCAGTGCTGACCCTCCGACAGTGCCCGCTCCCTCAGCAATGACCCTCCGACAGTGCCCGCTCCCTCAGCACTGACCCTCCCACAGTGGCCAGTCCCTCAATAACAGCTTTTTCATGCTAGATGATGATCTCTGGTTTCTGGAGTCTGTCTTGGACTGAGAGTCCCTGTAGTCTGAAGTGTGTGACCCCCAGTGTTACAGACAGATATGGGGTTTGTAAAGTATTGAGTCGGCTACCCGTCGGAAAGCTTAGCCGATTTTGACATCCGTGGCCTTGTTTGCCTGTAACTTCCTTGTCCTTTTCTGTTGCAGCTCTTCACTGAATATGGACGTTTGGCTATGGATGAGACCTCACTCAAGCCTTTCCAGGTACAGCAGCACTGTCACAGGGACAGAATACAACAAGAACTCCTCATCAACCTCCTCAATCCACCAGCCTCACAGCGACTTGGTAGCATTCCTCATTTCCCAATCCATCCAATTTTTAACAATGAGTCCTTCCTGTCAAATGCTGAGTCAATGAGGCAACACTCTGTTAGAGAAGGGTCCCGCTTTCACTGCCCTTGTGCTGCACGAAGGGGAAACGAGAGC
>NW_025215164.1:2540-3721 GCF_004010195.1 Chiloscyllium plagiosum | reverse complement strand
GACAGTGCCCGCTCCCTCAGCACTGACCCTCTAACAGTGCCCACCCCCTCAGCACTGACTGTCTGACGGTGCCTGCTCCCTCTGCACTGACCGTCTGACAGTGCCCACTCCCTCAGCACTGACCGTCTGACGGTGCCCGCTCCCTCAGCACTGACCGTCTGACAGTGCCCGCTCCCTCAGCACTGACCCTCTAACAGTGCCCACTCCCTCAGCACTGACTGTCTGACGGTGCCCGCTCCCTCTGCACTGACCGTCTGACAGTGCCCACTCCCTCAGCACTGACCGTCTGACGGTGCCCACTCCCTCAGCACTAACCAACTGTCAGTGCCCGCTCCCTCAGCACTGACTGTCTGACAGTGCCTGCTCCCTCAGCACTGACCCTCCTACAGTGCCCATTCCCTCAGCACTGACCGTCCGATAGTGCCTGCTCCCTCAGCACTGACCCTCTGACAGTGCCCGCTCCCTCAGCACTGACCGTCCGACAGTGCCCGCTCCCTCAGCACTGATCCTCTGACAGTGCCCGCTCCTTCAGCACTGACCCTCCAACAGTGCCCGCTCCCTCAGCACTGACCCTCCGACAGTGCCCACTCCCTCAGCACTGACCCTCCGACAGTGCCCGCTCCCTCAGCACTGACCCTCCGACAGTGCCCTCTCCCTCAGCACTGACCCTCCGACAGTGCCCACTCCTTCAATAACAGTATTTTCATGCTAGATGATGATCTCTGGTTTCTGGAGTGTGTCTTGGACTGAGAGTCCCTGTAGTCTGAAGTGTGTGACCCCCAGTGTTACAGACAGATATGGGGTTTGTAAAGTATTGAGTCGGCTACCCGTCGGAAAGCTTAGCCGATTTTGACATCCGTGGCCTTGTTTGCCTGTAACTTCCTTGTCCTTTTCTGTTGCAGCTCTTCACTGAATATGGACGTTTGGCTATGGATGAGACCTCACTCAAGCCTTTCCAGGTACAGCAGCACTGTCACAGGGACAGGATACAACAAGAACTCCTCATCAACCTCCTCAATCCACCAGCCTCACAGCGACTTGGTAGCATTCCTCATTTCCCAATCCATCCAATTTTTAACAATGAGTCCTTCCTGTCAAATGCTGAGTCAATGAGGCAACACTCTGTTAGAGAAGGGTCCCCCTTTCACTGCCCTTGTGCTGCACGAAGGGGAAACGAGAGC
>NW_025215164.1:0-2257 GCF_004010195.1 Chiloscyllium plagiosum | reverse complement strand
GAGGCTGGGGCTGTTTTCCCCGGAGTGTCGGAGGCTGAGGGGTAACTTTATAGAGGTTTACAAAATTATGAGGGGCATGGATAGGGTAAATAGACAAAGTCTTTTCCCTGGGGTGGGAGAGTCCAGAACTAGAGGGCATAGGTTTAGGGTGAGAGGGGAAAGATATAAAAGAGACTTAAGGGGCAACTTTTTCACCCAGAGGGTGGTACGTGTATGGAATGAGCTGCCAGAGGATGTGGTGGAGGCTGGTACAATTGCAACATTTAAGAGGCATTTGGATGGGGACGGGAATACGAAGGGTTTGGAGGGATATGGGCCATGTGCTGGCACATGGGACTAGATTAGGTTGGGATACCTGGTCAGCATGGACTGGTTGGACCGAAGGGTCTGTTTCAGAGCTGTACATCTGGAGGACTCTATGACACAGAGTGAAATGGGGAGGCACGGTGGCTCAGTGGTTGGCACTGCTGCCTCACAGCACCAAGGTCCTATGGTTCAATCCCACCCTCGGGCGACTGTCTGTGTGGAGTTTGCACATTCTCCCCGTGTCTGCGTGGGTTTCCTCCGGATGCTCTGGTTTCCTCCCACAGTCCAAAGATGTGCAGGTTAGGGTGGATTGGCCATGCTAAATTGCCCAATAGTGCCCAGGGATGGGCCGTTTGAGTGGATTGGCCATGGGAAATTGTCCCATAGTGCCCAGGGATGTGTAGGTTAGGGTGGATTGGCCGTGGCAAATTGTCCCACAGTGCCCAAGGATGTACAGGTTAGGTTGGATTGGCCGTGGGAAATTGTCCCATAGTGCCCAGGGATGTGCAGGTTAGGGTGGATTGGCCGTGGGAAATTGTCCCATCGTGTCCTCGGATGTGCAGGTTAGGGTGGGTTGGCCGTGGGAAATTGTCCCATAGTGCCCAGGGATGTGCAGGTTAGGGTGGATTGGCCGTGGGAAATTGTCCCATAGTGTTAGGTGCATTAGTCAGAGGGAAATGGGTCTGGGTGGGTTACTATTCGGATGGTCGGTGTGGACTGGTTGGGCCGAAGGGCCTGTTTCCACACTGTAGGGAATCTAATCTAAAAAACAGGTGACACTGAAAGTGATTTTAATGTGCTGCTTTCCCCCATCCTCTGTAGACTCTGATATTTCTGGTCCGGGATTGGAGCTTTCCTTATGAGTATCCATACGGATTGGAAGGGGGCAAAGATTTTTTGGAGAGGCGACTCCAGGTGAGGAGCAATCCCAAACATCTCAGAATCTCATCAACACATAAGCCTTCTTCTTCTGCTTAACAAGAGATGCAATTTCTTTAGTAAACCACAGTTCCCTTACCTTATCACTTCCTCCCTGCCTGACAGGGACATACCTATCAAGGACATGCAATATCCGTTCCTTAAACTAGCTCCACATTTCCATTGTCTGCATCCCCTGCATTGTGCTACCCCATTCTATGCATCCTAATTCTTACCTAATCGCATTATAATTGCCCTTGCCCCATCAATAACTCTTGACCTATGGCATGTACCTATCCTTTTCCATCGCTAAACGTAACTGAATTATGGTCACTCTGTCCAAAGTGCACAACTAAATCAAACACCTGGCCTGGTTCATTCCCAAGCACCAAATCCAGTGTGACCTCTCCTCTTGTCGGCCTTTCACATACTGTGTCAGGAAACCCTCCTGTACACATTGGACAAAAACTGATCCATCCGACGTACTAGAGTTATAGCATTTCCAGTCAATGTTGGGGAAGTTAAAGTCCCCATAGTGACCACCCTGTTCCTTTCACTCCTAACCAGGATAATTTTGCCAATCCTTTCTTCCACCTGCCTGGAACTCTGCGGAGGCCTATAAAAAAACTTCAAACAGTGTGACCTCTCCTCTCCTGTTTCTAAATCTTAGTGCATTAACTGATTGAGGTTTAAATATTGATAGTTACATATACACCATGGATAACTCATCTATTTTGCCAAATTAACTGATATTTCTTCATAGAACAGCAATGCAACTTTCAATGATTTCTTACACTTTCTCAAATGTGATTTAACTCATTAAACAACTTTAATGGAAAATCATGAAAATAAATGCTTAATTTATGTTGCACTCTTCACAAACTTCGGGGCATCTCAAAAAGATACACAACGAAGTAAATATCGTTTTTACATCAACATACTGCAGATGATAGAAATTTGAAATAAAACCAAAAATAAGTCTGGAAATACTCAACAGGCCTGGCAGATTTTGAAAATATGGAAGGTAAGAAAT
>NW_025215163.1:66202-67777 GCF_004010195.1 Chiloscyllium plagiosum | reverse complement strand
CACTCACCTGCACACTCCCCCAGAGACAGGCATTTTCCTCCACACAATTCTTTTGTGTCATGCTAGTTATTCTGCCCACTCCCCTCAATATCACTCCACGGCACACTATTCCACCATCTCGATCACCACCCCAGACAATCCTCCACTGTCACACTTGCTGCCCTGCACATTCACCAACCGTCACACACTCTCTCGCGCGCCCTTCTCCACCGTCACGCGCATTGCTCCATGAACTCCACCATCCTCACGTCAATTCTCTGCACACTCACTCATTGTCACACTCTCTCCCACACCGTTATGGTCATTGCCCCGACACCACCTACAAGCGAGCTCACTCCCCTGGACACTTGCCCACTCCCCCACTGTCATGTCTACTCTCTGCAAACTCCAACAGCCATCACTCACACCCCTGTGTACTCTGCCCTACCGTCACTCTCACACCCCGACACACTTCACCCCTATTGCATTCACTCCACAGACACTCTACCACCTGCACCCTCACTGACGAACACACTCCCCCACGGTCCCACTTGCTCCTCCACCTCGCTCCCACCGACACATTCACTCCCCCGCACTCTGCACCTCTGAAACGCTCACGTTCCTGCACACTGGCCACCGTCACACTCACTCTGCTGCAGACACTCACACCATCATTCTCACTCTCCACGTACCAAACCACTTACACACTCACTGACTTTCACACTCCCGCAGTGTTACACTTACACCCCCACACATTTTTCCCCACCCTGCTCACTCCGCCACATACTCATGCACCGTCATGCACACTCTCCTGCTCACACTCACACCATTATCCTCACATCCCACAGACCAAACCTCTGTCACATTCACTGCCCTACACACAACTCCAATATAACTCCCCCTCCACTGCCCACTTCGCCACTGTCACTGTCGCTCCACCACACACAGCATCACTGTCAATCTCATGCCTGTACATTGTCCCCCACCGTCGCACTCACTTTTCCCACATGCTCCAAAACTGTCACACTCACTCTCCCGCACCCATTCACACCATCATGCTTACTCTCCCACACACACACCCACCGTAATATGCACTCCTCTGCACATTCCTCCACTGTTCCGCTCACTCCCCTTCACAATCTCTCACTATCACTCTCACTCCCCACACACTCCACAGCTGCTACATTCACTCTCCCACACGAAATCTCATAATCATGTGCACTCCCCACACACTCCCCCATCATGACACTCTCCCCCCCGCACATTCCCCCACCTTCGCACCCTCTTATCCCACAAATACCCGACCACCACTCTCACATCCACGCACACTCACCCACTGTCGCGTTCACTCCCCAGCCCAATCCCCAACTGTCACGCTTAAACCCCAATTCACTCATCTACCATCTCTCTCACTCCTTAACACAATCCCCTATGGCTCTCTCACTCACCCGCTCACTCCCCCATCGTCACCTTTTCTGCTCCGCATTCTTCCCCACCGTCACGCTCACCCCCACACGCACTCCTACGCTCTCCTACAACATCACTCTTACTACCCCACACACTCCCTGACCCTCACTCTCACTATCCAGCCCACTT
>NW_025215163.1:55952-62001 GCF_004010195.1 Chiloscyllium plagiosum | reverse complement strand
TATGCTCACCACCATTACTATTGATGCCCTCTACACTCTCCCATTATCACACTTACTCTTCACACTGCCCACTACTGGCAGTCTCAATTCTCCTGTCATTTCATCACAGTCGTGCTCACCCCTTCGCACTCTCGCCCACTACCTCACACACTCAACTCGCATTCCCCCACCGTCATGTTCAATCACCCAAACCCTTTCCCACCGTCATACTACCTCCTCGGCACAACTGTCACCCTCATTCCCCTGCACAATCCGCAACAATCACCCTCATTCCCCTGCATGCTCGCCCACCATCTCACTCACTACCCTGCTCAATTCCCCACCGTCATACTTCCTCTCATGCACACCCACCATCACGCCACTCCACCGGGCACTTACTCTAACTATTGCACTCGTTCGTCCACATTAGACCTCAACGTCGTATTCACTCCCGAGTCCACTGAACCACCGTAACGTTCACTTGCTTAGACACTCGCCCAATGACACACCCATTCCACGACACTCTTCCCAACTCTAACTCCCATTTGCACGCATACTCCCACATATGTCAGTAACTCCCCGTCACGCTTCCCCACTCTCACACTCACTCGCAGAGCACTCGCCCACTGTCACAATAAACCCCTGGACACTCCACAACCATCACACTGACTCCCTAACCTACTCACTGAATGTCACGCTCCCACTCACCCACTCTCGTGCTCAGTCGCGTGCATACTCCCACACCATCACGCTCATTCCCGTGCACTTTTCTTCACTGTCACACTCATTACCACGCGCAATCCCCCACCATCATTCTCACTACTCTGCCATGCTCACAGGACTGCATACTCTCCCACTCTCATGAAACCTTCCCTGCACCATTTCGTTTGGTCCCCTGCACCAACCACACTCACCCACTCACACTATAAACCCACATACTCACCCATCACACTTCCCCACCTTCATGCTCACTCACCCGTATCCACACCGCCATCACACATACTCCCTAACACGCTCCAGCAGTGTTGCACTCAAGCCCACACACACTTCACCACAGACAATCTCATACCACCAGACAATCTCACACCACCAATCACTTCCTCAAACTCATGCTCACTCACCTTCACACTCCACCACTGTCACTCTCACACTCTGCACTCTTCACCACCATCATATACATACCCACCGTTACTCTCATTCCGCCGCACACTCCCCCAATGTCGGACTCACTACCCTGCACACTCTTCCACTGTCACACACACCTCCTCGAACGCGCTCACACCATCATGATCAGTACTTGGCACAAGCCCCCACCGTAATGCCCCCTCCCCTGCACGCTGCACACTGACAAATGTACTCCCCTCGCACGTCCCCACCGTCAATCTCACTCCCTGCTCAGTCCCTCAGTGTCACACACACCACTGCACTCAATCCCCTGCGCACGACCAGACTGTCACATTAAACCTCCACCCTCCCCATCATCATGCTCACTGCCCGCACATCAACTCACTGTCACAATGTCTCCCACCCACAGAAGCCCACCATCATGCCCACTCTCCTAGGCACTCCCGGAATGTAATACTTACTCCCATGCACATTTCCCCACGGGCACGCTCACTGTCTCACCCAGTCGCTCAATATTGCACTCACTTGCATCCACAAATACTCACGGTAAATCTCACCTGCTCACATACTCGGGCACCAAAGCACTCACTCCCCCACACACGAACCCAACGTCACACTCACTCCACCGCACTCACCCCCACCGTCACACACATCTCCTGCAGACTCCTCCACCGTCATACATCTCCTGCACACTCCCCAATTCGCACCAGTACTCTCTCGGACACCAACCAACATCCGGTTCCTCTCCTGCTCTCCACCCCACTGTCACACTCATTCTCCTGCACAGTCCTCCAGACTCCTGCTCACGTCTGCTTCACAGTATTGAACTGACATGCTCACTGGCCGCACTCTCCCCACCACCACACTCAATTTCCCACAACAAACTCACTATCATGCTCACACCACACACTCTCCCACTGTCACGCTCACACGTCTACACACTCCTTCACCATCATGCTCACTCCCTCACACACTCTCCCACTGTCACATTTAGACAGTCACACACTCCCGCTTGTCACACTCACCCCACTGCACGCACTCCCACTATCATAATAACACGCCTGCCCACACCAACATCATTCTCAGTCCCCACGTGTCACCCCAATGTCACATTCACTCTCGCACACACATCTCCAAATTCGTCCTCATCCCTCACACATTCCCCCAGCGACACGCTCACTCCATTGCACACTCTCACTGTCATACTCATGCTTCCACACATTCCCACGCTGCCGTGCTCACTCTCCCACATCACACTAATGTTACAATCACTACCCCGCACGTTCCTCACCGTCACACTGACTGCTTTTCACACTGGCACCGTCTTGCTGACACCCCTGCACTGTCCCCTACCATCATTTCACTCTCGCACACTTCCCGTCATCATGCTCACACCACTGTTACACTCACTCCACCGCACAGTGCCTACTATCGAGGGACACCTCCACACACTTCCCATCATCATGTTGACTCACCCATACACACCTCACCATTATGCTCACTTTCGCGTTCACTCCCTCCATTTTCATGCTTAATCCTCTGCATACTCCCCTACTATCTCATTAACTCCGCTGCACACTTCCCATTGTCAGGCTAACTACACTGCACACCACTCCATCATCAGGCTCACTCCACTGCACTACTCCACAAATTAATGCTAACTCCCCTGCAATCTCCCTAACTGTCACACTCACTGCCCTGCTCACTTCACCCTCCTGACGCTCTCTCCAGCGCACAGTCCTTCTATTTCATGCTCACTGTCCTGCAGACTCCCCCGCAATCTTGCTCACTCCCTGCAAACTGAACTACCGTCATGCTCACTCCACTGCACAATTCCCCACAGTCATACATACTCCCCCACCGTCAATCTCAGCACCCCACACAAACCCTCACTGTCATGGACACTCCGCTGAATAAAACCTACTGTTACTGTCACCCGCCCATTCACTCAATCACTGTCACTCTCACTACCCTCCACACACTCCAAATGTCACGCTCATGCCCCCGCATTCTCCCCCACACTCATGCACACTGCCATGACATTCCCCGACTGCGCCACGCTGTCACACACAGTCACCCACACACTGCCCCACCGTCATGTTCACTTCCCCGCACAATTTGGAGTGGGGAAATCCAGAGGTGAAAGCAAGGACAGAGGGATTTCTTTGAAATCCAGAACTTGGGGCTGAGTCGGTCTCTCCAGCTCATGTCCTTCAACGCAAAGACAAACAATATTTGTTCACTCTGCTGTGTGGTACTTTTTAATGAACATTTTTATTTTTAAGAATTGGAAGATATTGATACAGTGAATGGGATGGTGCCTTTTGTCACTGGCCCCTGAGTTGCGAGATACATTGAAATGTGTCCCTATAACACTCCGATGGGATAAGGTTGGACAATCCAGCGCTGTCCTCAGTCCGTTACCAAAGGGACTGACTGCTTCATCGCTGAAACATTGAATTGAAATGAGAAAATCCTGGGTGGATTCATTGATGAGTGTATTTTATTAATTGATGAATTTGGGTAAAGGGATATTTCAGTATATTCACCAGCTGCTGTCTGAACTTAGTCTGGGTCACCACATAAATAATACTGTTTGTGCAGCAACTGAGGAGCTGCAGCATGAATCCCAGTTCGCGCACAAAGTAATCTAGATACACAGTCCCATGCCCAATATCCCATATCCGTTTCGATATAGAAAACACAATTAACGTCGACCATAACAGGATGAAATTGGCCGAGATCGCAAACATTAAAATTATGGATTTTTTTCGGTTTCTCATTTCTGTGTCAGATTGAGCGTCTCCATTGATCTGAGCACGGAGTCTTCTGCGGACCCTGCTGGTCACTAAAATGTTAAACATCTTAGCACAGTCACTGTTCCCAGAACGACAGCTGCTGTTTTCTCATTGCAATATTTACTTTTCAGCTTCTGGCAACAAATTGCTACACACCGATCAAAGGTGAAAGTGACGGTGAACCAGACAGAAGAGTCAGTGGCTGAATAAAGCAGAAGAGCGTGGATATTACACACGGGGACGGAGCGCCTCAGGAAATAAAACTCTTCCCTATAAACAATGGGAATGTGTCGCAGTATCAGGTCGAGTATAATGACCAGTAGATCCGCCACTGCCATAGCCCCCAGGTAACGTCTAACACATGGGGACAATCCACAATCTTTATAAAGCAGGACGCAGATCGTCATTACGTTAACTGTAAGGAAGGAAAAAGAACATCATACACTTCATCCTTGAGGTAAAGTGACCAGTTTGATTCATGACCCAGTGAGATTTTCAAGTATGTCATTGTATTCAGTGATTTAATAAAATAATTGGAGCTCAAGTAACCAATGGGAAGGTCTGACTTACTGAACAAAATGTCATAAAACACAAAAATCCATTCCTCTCCAAACACAGAGAGACATATCTATAAGAACAGATGGTTTTTCAGAACATTCACACACACTTGATCATTCGAGAGCAGACACAGGCCACTTCTTCCCATTTCCTAATACGGAGCGTGAAAAGTTGCTCTCCTGAAGGATTATCTCCCAGTTCCTTGTAGAAAAACAGTATTTGGAAATTTCTATATTTTTTTCCCCAATTGTGGTCTATCCTGTGCCGCAAAAAAAATGTAAATTCATGGAAAATGCATTCATCTCTTTAACTACCTGAGTGGACTTCGGAACAGTGGCACCACCTCCCGCGAACGGAATCTATTTCTTCGGGATCTAATCGCTTATACAATTCACTAACGTCCGGCCGTTCACAAGTATTGTCTGGGAAAAAACATTCTGGGGAATGTCGGGTAATGAATGTTGGGTACAGAATGTTCCGCGGAATGTCAGTTACAGAATGTTGGGTACAAAATGGTTTGGGGAATCTTCCGCGGCTGCACCGGCATCATTCCTCACCTTTTCCTTCACTACATCGATGACTGTATAAGCCCCACGTAACGTGAGGTGGTTGAACAGTTAATCAACTTCACAAACGCATTCCACTCGACCTCAGGTTCGTGTGGATCATATCAGACACCTCCCTCCCCTTCCTGTACTATCTCGGACGCCTCCTTCCCTTTCATAGACGATTTTAGACACCACACTAACCTTCGCGGATCATCTCCAACACCTCTCCGCCCTTCCTGGACAATCTTTAACACCTCCTTTCCCTTCCAAGACCATCTCGGACACCTCCTTATCCTTCTCAGACCATTTCGGACATCTCATTCCACTGCGTGGGCAATATTGGACACATCTGTCCCCTTCCTGGACCAACTCAGACAGCTCGCCGCCTCCTTGGACAATTCTGGACACATTCCCCCCCTTCCTCGACCTTTCCAACTCCATCTCAATCTCTCGCCACTGACTAATGACGGACACCCAATATAAGGCTACTGACTCCACAGCTATCTGGACGACATCACCTCCCATCCTAACTCCTCTGAAAACGCCATGTCTTTTTACCCAATTCCTCCACCTCCAAAGCATTTGTTCCCAGGATTATCATTTCTGGCAAAGAATATCCGAGATGGCATCCTTTAACAGGGATTGCAAATTTCCACTGCACATGGTTGATGATTCCCTCTAGTGCATCCTCTCCACTTGCCGCACCTCCGCCCTCGAATGCCACCCTTCCAAACGCAGCAAGGATAGACTCCCCTCATCCTCAACTTCCATCCCATCTATCACTGTATACTTCACATTATCCTCCGCCAATTCAGCCAATGACAAACAGACCCCTACACGAGGTATTCTTTTCCGTCCCACTTCCGAACAGTGTTCCAGAGATACCATTCCACCTACAACTCCCATGTCAGTTGCACGTGCCCCACCAGAACTCACCCCAATCCTGGCAGCTTCCACTGACACAGCAGAAGGTACAACATCTGCGCCAACACCTCTCACTCAGCTCCGTGAAATGCCCCAAACGATCCTTCCACTTCCAAC